>NC_066582.1:235132266-235411528 GCF_024323335.1 Lathyrus oleraceus
ATTCTTCATTCAAATGTTTTCTTTGCATTCCTTTGAATCATGACATCTTTTCATTCATCATACTCTTTCAAAAAAGGTGTTTGTTGCAATATATAAACATCATTACTCATTTTTTATGACCACCTCCTTTCTTGAAAACACATTCAAATAAATCACTCTTATAAAAATTCAGATTTTTATCAAGTGTCCAAAAAAACTTTCTTAAAGTATTCTTTGCATTAAACCTTCATATATTGAAAAGAATACATATAATTCGGTTTGAACACTTGTATACTATATTGAGTGATTGATATCCAAAGGGGAAGATTAATCCAAGTGATTAAGATATTCAAGATTCATCATCAACCTTGTAATTAAGTTCAGATATTTGTATCATACCTTATTGTCCAGGATTGTTGGAAACAAGTGAAGTGTTGAAGAGGATTGTTCTTCATACACTTGAATACCTATAGGTTAGATAGTAAGCATCACCATTGGTGTGAGTAGGCTGTACAATAATTCTAACTATAGTGAAATCTCTTTCGAGTCGAAAGGGGAGTGGATGTACCTTCGGAGTGTGAAGGGAACCACTATAAATTCCGGTATCTTTTTACTTTCCATAATTTATTTTTCCGCACTTAAACAAAAAATAACCAAGAACCGAAAACAAGATCGAAGAATTTTTAACCACCTAATTCACCCCCCCCCCCTCTTAGGCGTATTTACAACTTACAATTGGCATCAGAGCAAGTTATATGTAACTTGTTCCTAGAGATCCAGCATGGCTTCCGCAAGCATAAACCCGGTTTTCAAAGATGGTGGAAGTAGCAACAAGCCCCCACTCTTCTCCGGAGAATATTTTGATTTCTGGAAAATCAGAATGAAGGCACATCTTGAGGCCCAAGGAGAAGGTATATGGGAAGCAGTTGAAGAAGGTCCACACAAATCGGTAAATGTGGTGAATGGAGTTGGTACCCCAAAGTTGAAAAACACTTATGACGAAGATGATAGGAAAAAGATTCTGAATGAGAAGAAGGCAATCAACATACTCCAAAGCGCTCTTAGTATGGACGAGTTCTTTCGTATATCTCAATGTAAATCGGCAAAGGAGTTTTAGGACACCTTGGTAGAAACACATGAAGGAACCACCGAAGTGAAGAGATCGAGGCTAAACACTCTAAGTCAAGAATACGAGATGTTCCGCGTGTAGCCCGGTGAATCTATAGTTGCCTTACAAAAGAGATTCGTCCATCTAACAAATCACTTGATTGCTCTCGGTAAAACCTTCACCAATGATGATCTCAACCTGAAAGTCCTAAGATCTTTGACAAGAGAATGGCAACCGAAGGTGACCGCTATTTCGGAAAAGAAGAGTCTCTCAACAATGACATCCGCGTCTCTATTTGGCAAACTTCAAGAACACGAATTGGAACTTGGAAGGCTCGAGAAGCACGAAAGTCAAGAAAAGAAATCCAAGAGCATTGCCTTAAAAGTTGATTCCAAAGTTGTGAAGAAAGAAGACAATCCCGAAGAGGACGAAAACTTTATGCGTCTTGTAAAAAGACTAGGGAAATATTTTGGTGCAGAAAATAATATTGGAAACTCTAGTTACACAAAAAGAAAGAAGTTCTCAAAGAACAAAGAAAAAGAAGCATCAACATCCAATGAAGACATTACATGCTATGTGTCGCATCCTGCGAAAAATCAACCGGCGAAGCTCAAAATAAAAACACACACAGAGCCGCCACTGCGCATTATTTATCCCAAGATAGGGAAAGGAAACGCTCAGAGAAACCTGGAAAGGAAATGGTCTCGCGACCAAAGAGAAAGGGTAAGGGAGTCGGTTACGCAAGGGGAAGGTATTAGCACCCCTCACGTCCGTCGTACTCGACGGGATCCATGTTCTAAGAAAAGAATAGGTTGCTAAACATCACACTCACACACAAGGGAACGCAGGTGGGGTTAGGAGAAGGGAGCTCGATAGGACATCGCGTCCTATGCCTACATATCTCATCTGAACATGAGAATCAGAGCCACTGTAGTTCGGCTTACGCACGCCAAACAACACAAAACGCACAAACAAGCAAGGGTGGCAAACATGGAGCCCGACAACCACTGGATGGAATTACGTCGGCATCCGAACCAAAACACACTCACAAGGGCAAACGTGGAGCCCGATTGCCAATCAATGGACTTACGTCGGCATCCAAGCCAAACTCACAATCAAATAACAAACAAACACACACAAAAAAGAAAAAGGTTGCCCGGAGTGGTCTCGCACGACCACCTGCCTACATACCTCGTCTGGAACGAGGATCAGGGCGATGTAGTTCCCCTGAAAGGGACTGAATTGCTAGCCAGAAACCAGGGAGACACAACACTAGGGAGACTACGACTCGAGCCTAGATGTTGTCATGCACAGTCATCCCTAAGTTCAGTTTTCTATCCTACTTGCATAAGCAAACTACTCCTATCCAGGAAAGAAGCAAGCACACAAGCATACAAAATAATTCAAGCATACATCAAATGAGAAAAAGCATCTCAAACAAGCATGTCAATCAGATATCCACATAGCACGCACTATAACCAAACAAGTGGCTCACACAATAGGTTTGACTGCCTCAGCAAGTCGTCTGTACGGGCTGTGTTTGCTCTTAACCTTGCCATTACGAGGCTAAGGTGAAGCAGATGAAAGGATGAAGTGAGGATCAGACCTCACAGCTCTTATCCCTAACCAGGGAGAGCTTCTGACAAATGAGCATGGGTCCAGAATGGGGGAACCCTTCTATACTCAGAGACTCTGACACAATGTGCACTGCACAAGATCTTGGGCTTGTGATCTCAATGCTACAACCATGTAATGGGAGCAAGGAGAAGACTCACAGAATAGTGGGGGGTAGACTGCATACCCCTACCTTCCACCAATTGCCTTATTTAAAGGACTTTCACCTGCTTGGCACGAAAAATAAACAACCACAATCATTGCCTCTTAAGGAGGACTTCAGACATTTGCCCGACCCGGTAACAGCCGGGTCTCCCAGACTACATGAAGTCAAGAGGACCTACCTCAAGCGGTTTACACAATCGAGCAGCGGCTACCAAGCAAGTTCTTAAAAGAACTAGAGCGACTAAAGGTACCTGTACAAAAGCTAACCAGTTAATAACTCAGACAACCAATCAGAAAACAACAAGTTAATCAGTCAAACTATGCAAGCCAAGGCACACAAAGGCAAGCTATGAGCTCAAGCCCAAGCTTCACAACCTACAAAACCAAGTTATGTTAGTGTACAAACATTAAGCAACATCAATTGAATTGATTTGGACCATTCTCCATACACATTGCACCTTTTCATCCTGAAAAAATCAATCAAACATTAGCAACTAGACCACTAGGCCAAGCCTAGGGTCCAAAAGCAAGAAAAATTCCTAAACAACAAGGTATCTCTAACCAAAGTCAAATTAATGCAAATAGAAAACCAACACAATTAGTCCCATGTCCATATCATTCATTATATTCATTCCATGCACAAAACAAGGCAAACTAGTTCAAATGAAGCACCAAACATGCAAACAGAACTATTGCATTCAAATCCACATCAAAACAATTCCAAAAATTCTCAAATAATTTACACCTAATAAGGGACTATTCAAGGTCTAGCATACCAAATTTGAGCTTAATTGGACCAAGGGAACCATGTCAATGAAAATCAACAAAAACAGACACAATTACATGCTCCAATTCACACTATCAACACATGCATTCACTTCAAAAATTCACATGTCAATGAAAACAGTAAAGAAATGAGTGGGACCAAAACAGGGATGTCCCATCATGTGTCTATTACAAGCATATCAAATTTCATGATCACACAATACCATATGAGCATTTCACATTGATTCTACCAACCTATGTCACATGAACTTGTAAATTCAACCACCAGAGATGAAAAATAGCAATCAATTTGAAAATGCCACATAAAATTCCACAAAAATTCACATAGCATCTTAACATGTTAGTCAACCATCATGCAAAATTTCACATTAATCCAACAAGTATAGGTCACTCAAATAAATCCAGCAAGTTGACATAATGAGGTGTGACACACATTGTCACACCTAAGTTCAAAAATTTGTATCTCAATGACCAGGTATCAAAAATTCATGAAATTTACATGGAAATAAACATCAGCCAGTCAACAATCATCACAAAAATTTTCAAGAATTCATTTGCAACTATGATAATTTCATGAACAAAATGGCAAAGTGTATCAAATTTACATACATGTGAAACAAACCTAAGTCAAACATAATTTCTACCATGCACAACTTTGACCAATAGGTCAAAAAACATCTACAGTCAACAAGGAAGTCAAAGAAAAAATTCTCATATTTTTCTGAATTTTCTATGATTTTTTATGAATTTTTTAAGGTGTTATGAATTTTTTATGAATTTTTTAGAATTAAATTAATTAAAATGAAATTGCAGTGGCATAGTTGTAAATAGTGGAGCGCGGGGGCGGTAAACGCCTTATTTGAAAATTTAAACGAAATTTCAGATCAAAAGGCTTGTTCATCATCGTTTTCATCCAACAATTTCCAGAAATCCTATGAACTCGAAGAACATGAAATCTCCACCAAAACGAGCAAATGAGCACTCGTTGAAACCGTCTCAACACGAGGATCTTGAATATCAACTCGATTTAACCTAAATATTCCTCTATTTCCTAAATCGATCATGTTAGGGTTTTGGATCGAAACTTCAAACTAAGATTTCTTAGCCTACAGTTCATCATTCACAAATCTAAAACCATCACGATACTCTACAATCAATGAACTATAGAACGCACATAAGCATTCAAAGAATCGTGACGGTCGAATTTTGAAGTACCTGTTATGGCAGTGATGCTACTGGTGTTCTTCGCGTGATTCAGCTCCAAACAGATGTAGTATATGCTAGTGGAAGTGAGATGCAAAGCTAAGATTCACTCGATTTCGCTCCTAATGCTTGAATTCACGATTCACCATTGATGATGCCATCTTGTACAGTTGAGCTTCGCACGGTTTTGGATGTTGAAAGGCAAAAACAGATGGAGCATATGGTGATGCAAGATCAATGCCACAAGAATTTCGAAGATTGATCCACAATTGATGAAGTTTGATGAATTTTGGTTTTGGAGTGTTCTTGAGGAAATTGAGAGAATGAAGAGTTTTCAGATCTGGTTTTGGAGTGTGTGTATTCTGTTATGATTAGATGATGATTATGAATATATATGATTGCTTAATCACCACTTAACCATGTTTAATTAACCAAATGGAATGTGTTAGTGAAATGGTTAATTTTCAAGTAAGGGCAAAATTGGAATTTCCCATGCCAACTCATTGCCACCTCATGGACAACTCACACACTCTCCAAATGACATGTGTGAGCTGTTGCAACTTGTTTCACTCTCATTGGATGCATATTTTGGAAATTCACTATGTGATGGCACTTTGTCCAATTTTACAAGTTCATTTTTCAAGCCAATTTCCAAATCACAAGGCCTAGCCATGTTATGATGATTCCAACAACTTTCAAATACCATTTATGAGGTGTTGCAAAAATCCCCACTCAAAAATTCCAATTATTTCACAAGTTGGACAATTTTGCCCTTGGTCCATTTTAACTGTCCAATTGAAAATTGACTTTTTGCATTGACCACTTTTGAGAAAATCCAATTATGCACCATGAAAGTACATGTCAAATGGAGTTTGTGCATATAAAGAACTTGCAATTTGGACAAACCATGTGGAAATTATGGCCTCCTGATTATGGGTCATTTTTGAAATTTACTGAGCCATAATTTTCCAACCATACATGGGATTTCCAAGTTCTTGGACTTTTTGGAAAGGTGAGAACAAGATCTACAACTTTCATGTTGAACAAATTTTCATTTGAAGCTTCCTTGGACACGTGGCTTTGGGGTCAAAAACTTTCCATTTTTGGAAACTTCAATTACAAGTCACTTTCTATTTTTGGCAATTCTTGTCCTGACTTGATTTTCTTCATTTTTAAGCTTTGAGATGTCAAATAACACTTGTTCCAACATGAATGAAGTGTATCCAACTCATTTCCACCTCCAAATCCATCAGATCATGTACAGTTGACCCCAGTTGACTTTTCCAACTGACAGATGAAATTGGCAATGCATAGATCAATCTGAGCCCCAATCTCCAACTGAAATGGCTCAAAGGTGAAACCCTAGCCTTAATAAGCTTAATATAATCACAGAATGAACCCCATAACCACCATAGACCCCATCTCCTGATTATGCCCTGACTGGCCCAATGCAACTGATTAGGGTTGACCAGTGGTCAAAACCCTAATCTCAAGGAATCTGCCTCCATCTCCTGATGAAACCCAACCATAATGATGATGATGTATCACTTCAATCAAGATGAAGACCAATACCCTCTGAGCATCACAAAAAACCCTAATTCACAGTCCAATCCTCAGATGGCCAATGATCAGTCAATAAACCCTAGGCTTGCGCTTTGACTTCTTCATCTTCTGATCAAGACTTGGGAGAATGGCTTGCACAATGTAACCACATGATATGCAATATGCAATGCCTAATGACCTAAAAATGTATGCAATATATTAAGCTTAGTCCCAAGAGAGGAGGGCAAATTTTGAGGTGTTGCAGCTGCCCCTATTCAATCCACTGTGAACCTGTCGATACGAAATAGCCTCGGCTTTCGGATGATCAGGATGAAGAGTGATTGAATACCAAGAACAGACGAACAATTTGCACTCGGATGGGATAATAATTAACAACGCCTGTCAGCATCGGCGAAGCAACAATCTCTGAAATCAAAAAGACGTCGACCTGGATACCAAAATAAATGGTAACGCAGGGATAACCATGGTCTGATCACCACACATCCACGCGGGATTATCATTCTCTCTTCTTTTTCTTATTTTCTTGAACCCCGAAAATTTCTTCTTTTTCTTATTTTTATTTTCTTGAACCCCGAAATTTTCCTTGCGCACACGATCCTCGGATCTCTGCATTTGAACCCCAGAAAATGCCTCAGCACTCCCTTTTGCCAACATAATGAACCCCAATCTCCAGTTTGAACCCCAGTCGCCTGACGATAACTCACGATCGCCAATATGAACCCCGTTCTCCAGAAAATGCCGCAACATCTCCTTTTCTCCATTTGAACCCCTTCTCCAGAAAATGTCTCCACATTTCCTTTTCTCCATTTGAACCCCGTTCTCCAATCTCTCGTGATAATTCCGCTGGCAACGCCGGAAATAACACCAAACACCACTCTGAGGGCGACATATCAGAGGGTACACCTTCACAAAAGGAAGGTAACATGTGCATCTCTTCTTCCGAAGACACCCGTAACGACCTCCACTGGCATCCGCCAAAGTCTAAGGTGACACATGAACAGAAGATAATCCCAAGGACCTCATCCTGGATATAATCTTCAACTCTATCTCCATTTGAACCCCGCTCTCCAGAAAATGTCTCCACATTTCCTTTTCTCCATTTGGACCCCGCTCTCCAGAAAATGTCTCCACATTTCCTTTTCTCCATTTGAACCCCGGAACCGCGCTGATCGCGTAACGTCTTCTGATATCATTTCCATCTCTGTCCGACGGAAACATTTCCTCCAATATCGCACTACTGGGGAACACTGCTGATCTGACGTCATGGTACCACACTTCTCAGAGTAACACTTTCAACCAGACACTGACTGATGACTGGGAGAAAACTCGACGTTTACTGGACATCGAACAATGATGTTGACAGGACATCGAACAATGATGTTTACAGGACATCGAACAATGATGTTGACAGGACATCGAACAATGATGTTGACAGGACATCGAACAATGATGTTGACAGGACATCAAACAAGGATGTTGACAGGACATCAAACAAGGATGTTGACAGGACATCAAACAAGGATGTTGACAGGACATCAAACAATGATGTTGACAGGACATCAAACAAGGATGTTGACAGGACATCAAACAATGATGTTGACAGGACATCAAACAATGATGTTGACAGGACATCAAACAATGACCGACCAGACATTAAACAATGACTGGGAAATAACTCGACGTTTACTGGACATCGAATGATGATGTTTACTGACACCAAAGAAAGCTCGACCAGACACTTACTGATGACTGGGAAATACTGTTGTTCCAAACTCACAATGCTGAACTCCTCGGAGTATCGTCTTCATTGTCCGGCAAAACCAATCCTCAAGCGGTAACCACGGCTCGAATCGCGCTGATCGCGTAACATTCTCCAATCTTCATTCCCATCTCGGCCCGACGGAAAAGCTTCCTCCAGTATCGCACTACTGGGGTACATCTCTGATCCAATCATGAGGCTAAACTCTTCGGAGTAACACCTTCACTGTCTGACACAACCACTTCTCAAACGGTAACCACGGCTTGAGACTAGCTCTATGCTTGCAACAATGATGCATGATCTTTTTCTGCGTAATGCTCCATAATTATGGAAATGCTACGCGATTTATTATTTTTTCTATGCAATATGCTATGCTTATTTACATGATGAATGCATAAAAAGTATCCCTCTCAGGGACTCTACTGGGGAGCATGAGACACTCCGCTGAGGAACTCGTCAATACTCCGATTCCACCCTGCTGGGGAATAGCACTGCTGCTGGGAAAAGGTAACTCTTGCTGGGGAAGAACCTCCTTTGCACCCAATCCACTCGAGAACCTGCTGGGGATAAACACCACCGACGCTCTGTGGGGACACACCAGTCTTTGACTTGCTGAGGATATTGATCCCTACTCTGCTTCGGGAAACCCTCACAGATACCTGACGACTTTACTGGGGAAAATGCTCACAGATACTCTGCTGGGAAAACAGCAACCTCCAGGTCTGGCAACTGGGGAAAGCATCAATTTGACACCCGCTGGGGATGACCATCCTGACCCTGCTAGGGAAACGAATGCTACTCCGTTGGGGACAACCCATGCAATCCATAGGTAGAATCCTCAGCTGGAGATGCAAAAATCTGTCCGCCACGGGAACTTGTCCAATCCACTGGTAGGATGAACACTGCTGGAGATATATTTCATTGAAACCCGCTCCACTCGGGGAATAGCAACCTTCTGGCCTGGCTGCTGAGGAAACACCGTTTTAAACCTGTCGGGGATAGTCATCACGACTCGGCTGGGAACCACAGACCTCGGATCTGCTAGGGAGTTGGTCCTCTACTTCTGCTTGGGGACCTACCTGGGAAATGAGAAAAGTTGGTACAAAACACCCGTCGACTCGTCGAACCATGGTATCCACCTCCCAATCTCATATCAGCTTTCCACTTTTGAGAATTCCCAGACTCGTCTGGACCTTTTCTGCTCCATCATCTTGTATTCCAAATCGCCCCGCGCTCGACGAGAAACGTACTCCTGGGATTCATACATACTTTTCAATTTTCCGACTTTGAAGAGTCTTCTTGGTTAATTCCAAAGGTCGTCGGACGTCACGACGTCTCTCATCGCTTTTCTACCCATTCATTCTTCCCTGACCGGACCCTGCGGGGAATCTCTACAGACTTTCCAATCTTCCGATTTTGAAGAGTCTTCTTGATTATCATCAAAGATCGTCGTACGTCTCAACGTCTTCGTCATTCTTTCCTTCGTTCGTTCCTGATCGAACTCTCTAGGGATTTATTACAAAGCTTCCGCCTCACAACCTGCAAGTGAGTGGAAATACCTAACCGTTCCTGCGAAACAGATCGTTAGATAAAACCGTGCCCCAGGCGTGTCAAGATTTCAACACTTGGGTCACTCAACCTTCCAAATAAGATTTCAAGCTTTCCATCTTATAAACATGCATTGGAAGGTACCTGTATGTCTTAAAATGCAAAATTCTTTATCAAAAATATCTGGATGTTTTTGCAATCAAAGCGGTAATGAAAAACAAAAACAAAATTATTTGACTGAATATGCATTTTATTGATTGGAAAAGTGTGGCTCAAACTGAGCAATACAAAGGAAGCAATTCCTGAAAAGAGGTAATTGCGCTCAAAAGGAAAAATCTATCCTAATGGCAATGTGAAACCCGAGATCTCATCGAGTTCCAACTCGGTTACACCCCATATGTCCTCAGACCCTCCGTGCTTTCTGCCTTCTGAACAAGACGTTTCTGATTGATCCCCACCGGGTATTATCCATGATGCTTTAACCAAAGCGCAAACGATCATGCTAGACGCAGTTGTTCGTTTCAATCCCTCTTTTGCCTGGACCGCCCTTGCGGGTTTTCAGTCCACCGGGATACCCATTTTTGCCCAAGTCGCCTTTTCAGGGTTTCGACTTGCCGGGTGTACATTTTCATTTTATCCCTAATTTTTGCCCGAACCTTTTCTTTCTGTTTTTGGTTCGCCGGGATGCCCATTTTTGCCTGGACTATTTTATTCTTTTCGTCCAGCGGGTCTCTTTACACGAAGTATTTTTTAACTGCGTCCGCATTCACAGGGGATGGAAAATCCTCGCCATCCATGGTCGTTAACAACAAGGCTCCGCCAGAGAAAACCTTCTTGACCACGAATGGACCTTCATAATTCGGTGTCCATGTGCCCCTTCGATCGTTTTGAGGAGGAAGGATCCTTTTCAGCACCATATCACCTACGTGATATACCCGAGGTCGCACCTTCTTGTCAAAAGCACGCTTCATCCGCTGTTGGTATAACTGCCCATGACAGATGGCCACCAGCCTCTTTTCTTCAATCAGGCTCAACTCTTCACCTCGGGTCCTTACCCATTCAGCCTCTTGCAATTTCACGTCCATCAGGACTCTCAAAGAGGGAATCTGAACCTCAACAGGTAATACAGCCTCCATTCCATATACCAATGAGAAAGGAGTTGCCCCGGTAGGCGCACCGACGATCAATACCCAGGATGCCAGTTTCCTACTCGATCACACCGTCGGTGCATTCAAACGTTATCCGGGCAACAAAAGCTTATTCACCTTAACCTCCCCATCAAACATCAGAATCCGTTCGGATTCAGGGTCAGGCCCCTCCTCCGGGATCGGTTACTCTCAATCTTTCGATTAGAGCACCTCGAGATGTCCTCATCAGGGAATCCAAACTTCATCGGTTGACAATCCTCAATGGGTTGTTGGGCAATGTAATCAGACAATACACCCCTTGATTGCTTTCCGAGAGGTATATCGAATATCGTATTCACTCAAAATCATTGGCCCTTTCGCAACCCGTCCGGTCATTGCTGGCTTTTCAGATATGTACTTGATCAGATCCATCTTGGAAATCCACAAAGTGGTATGAATCAGCATACTGTCTCAGTCGGCGAGCAGCCTATGCCGAAGTACATCAAGTTTTCTCGAACAGTGAATGTATTGTTTCACAGTCGGTAAACTCTTTGCTAAGGTAAATTGCATGCTCTTTTCGACAAGACGCGTCATGCTGACCCAATACACCTCGTAAACCCCTCGAAGGCCGTCAAGTACAGATTAACAGTCTCTTTCCATAGGGAGGCAACAGAATCAGAGGCTCCTGCAACTTATTCTTTTATTCTTTCAATGCCCCTTGGCAATCATTATTTCACCTGACCGTTTGATCTTTTTTTTCTTGAATGGGTTCCCACGTGGCTGTTAGATGAGATGTGAACCATGACATGTAGTTCAATCTACCCAGGAGACCACGAACCTCTCTCTCTGTTCTCGGTTCAGGCATTTTTTTTTATTATTTTTTTTAAGCAGGACCAACCTCGATTCCTCTCTTATAATGAACCCCCAACAGCTTACCGGCCTGCACTCTGATAGTGCGCTTATCTGAATTCAACCTCAGTTTGAATTATCTTCACTTGTCAAATAACTTGGCCAGACCTACCAGATGCCCCACTTCCGTATGGGACTTTGCTACCATGTCATCAACATAGCAATTGATTCCACGATGAATCATATCATGAAACAAAGTCACCATGGCTCTCTGATAAGTAGCACCAGCGTTTTGCTTCTCTGGAGGACAGTCTCCTTTCCATGGTAGCTTGTGTACAACGACATCGGTGTTCAACCCTGGCATATCCTGACACGACCAGGTGAAGGTATCCACATGCTCTTTCAACAAGGCTATCATTCTGCTCTCGATTCGCCTCTGAAGCGGCTCCAATTTTTTCTTTCCTGACCTCGGCAGTGCTTGGAATAACAATCTCAATCCGCTCCTCATGCGGCCGAATCACCTTCTCCTTTTGTTTCAACAACCTGGCTAATCCCAGCAGATCACAATCTTCTTCGTCTTCTTCTTCAGCAAGATAGATCGGATTGTCGAAGTCATATGAGGTGTAACCAAATTGTTATCAACGAGATCTGGAGAATTATTTTTCGACTCGGGACGAGACAAATCAAAAAGAAAAATGAAAACAAACATTGCCATTTTTATTTGTTTTTAAACTGCAAAAATAAATGAAAAACAGGGAACACCGCTTTTTGACTGAAAAACATCCATTTATTAATGATGCAGAAAATGCAAATTTATGAACATGAGGTGGCCCTTACAATGAACTATTACGTGTCGGGCAACACGTATGGCTTTCATGCAGATAAAATCAAAACAGAAATCATTACTCTTCCGGACGAGTGTCAGTGCTGATCTTTTTAAGCCTTCCAGCTTCCTGGTACGCACGGCGTTATCCAACCATTGAACTTGCAGTCACTGTCAGCTTCTCCACCTACCGCACCGGTGTGACCTGAATCTTCAGCAATTGCACTCACCATCGCCTGACCATGCGCCGGCATGGGATTAGCATTGACATTCGGTGATGGTGCAAAATTGATGGCCTTGGAGTCTACCAGATCCTGGACAACATTCTTGAACGCTCTACAGCCCTCAATGTTATGCCCCGGTGTTCCAGAATGAAATTCGCATTGGGCGTTCTCATCATAGTTGGGTGGCCTCTGATCTGATCTCATCGGAACCATCGCCCTCGGCTGTACCAACCCCAGATCCATCAACTTCTTAAACAGAACAGCATATGTCACGGGTGGCCTGTCAAAATGGCGATCAACCCCTTTTCCCCTCACCTGATTCCCAACTCTCTGTTGAGGTGACTGACGTTGCTGTCGTACCGACTGATTATCAGCAGGGATGGTTACAGCAGCAGTGTGCTGGTAGTAACGATCCCCACCGTATCCTCTCTGGCCATACACAGCACTGGATTCTCCGTCATTCTTCCTTTGGCCATTCCCGAAGGGCTTTTTCGATGCTGATGACGAAGCATTACCTCCCTGAATCTTCCCCATTTTCAGCCAACTTTCAATTCTCTCCCCAGCCACCACAATGTCTGCAAAGTTGGTTACCGGACAGCCCACCATTCTTTCAGCAAAAACCCCCTGCAGGGTACCCATGAATAGATCATACATCTCTCTGTCAACCAATGGAGGTTGCACTCTGGCAGCCAACTCCCTCCACCTCTGAGCATATTCTTTAAACCCCTCGTTATTCTTCTGAGACATACCCTGCAGCTGGGTACGACTCGGAGCCATATCAGCGTTGAACTGATACTGTTTGAAGAAAGCGTCACCAAGATCCTGCCAGCTTTTGATATCGGACGACTTAAGCTTGGTGTACCACTCCAAGGATCCTCCAGACAGACTGTCTTGGAAGAAGTACATCCAAAGCTTTTGATCTGTAGTGTATGCAGAGATCTTGCGGACAAACGCTTGCAGATGAGTTTCCGGACAGGAACTCCCATTATATTTGTCAAATGCAGGCGCTTTGAATTTCTGTGGGATCACGATCCCCTCCACTAGCCCCATATTGGACATGTTAACAAATCCCGGAGTGGCGCGGCTTTCTAGAGCCCTTACCTTTTCTGCCAGCAACTGAATCTCCTTATTCTGTGGTTGGGCACCATATTGACTGAATGGTTCATTGTGCATGGAGAATTGATCAGCTTCTCGGTCTTCCTCCCTATCTTCATCGAAGCCATAGAATGGAGGCACAAAATTATCCTTCAGATTCTGCCCCGGTTGGCCACCAACACCAGCATTATTCACCACACCAATGGTTGTCCTCTTTCCGCCGTCGCCTGACCCTTGCCCCTGGTTGGAGACTCCATCCAGGTTAACCCCACTGTTTGCTGCAGAAGCCCGCTCGAGCTTTTCAACTTTGTCTGCCAGAGCCTTCTGACCAACTGCGAAACCTTGCATTATATTGATCAGCTCGTTCATTTTATCTTTTAGCTCAAGCATATCTACGCTGGGAAGCTCCATGAGTCTGGGAGTATTTCTTCTGGTATAATATCTGTGAGGGCGTGTTGAGTGCAAAGGTACAGTTCTGCGAGCACGAGCAATGATTCCTGCAAAACAGCAAACAGGTTAATATGCATGAATGCAACGTCTGTCCATACGAGGAAAATTCTGTCCTTTGATCCTGGTTTCATCGAGACAGATAATATTTTGACATCCACATTCTGAAATTCAAGATGTCTCTCAACCAGATTCTCAATTAATAATACTCCCCATATGACTAGACGTAGGTTTGATGCAGATGAATGCAAAATGAGAATGATGCAGATGAATGAATGCAATGCATTGCCATCCTCCAAGCCATCTGATCATCTGCACTGAATCTGGTCTCTGGACTGATCATAACCATCTGAGGAGTGTACAATCATCAATCAGACCCACGGGTTCCGAAATAAACGGAAGACAGATACATCATCATCATCACTGGTCTCTGAGCAGACATACCACTACCATCTGAATCGGCCCGGGGAATCCTGAAATAAACGGATCCCCACTGAAAAATAACTCGGCCCAGGGAATCCTGAAATAAACGGATCCCCACTGATAAATATCTCGGCCCGGGGAATCCTGAAATAAACGGATCCCCACTGATAAATCACAGACAGCAGTCCGGCGTCTCGGCAATAAATGACCATAAATCCGACTTATAAATATGACTCTGATCCACGGAACAAAAGTCACTATCTGAACATGCATCTGAAAGAATCACCCTCCCCTCACAGGTAAATTCTAAACAGGTCATCCTAAGGCGGATAATAGTCTCGACAATCGGGCAAAGATACTCAATGGGTTTGCCCTTTCGGGTGTGCCATTGTAGCTCCCTTAAGATCGTCTAAACCAAAGATCCGGGAAATGATCGGTCACCAGAGTCAATAGTTCAGATGAAGTAACTCAACCAAAGTGGAGTACCCCACAGAGGAAAGCACTATCAAATGAACCTCGTCTGGCTTGTGGTATGTCACGTTGCAACAATATGCTGATCCAGCAAATGAGGAACATGAGACCACACTAGTCCTAGGTGTATACTCGGGCCTGGGTTTTAGCCCCACTCAGAACACCCACCCCAAACAGAGGAACCACCTGCACAGAGGACGGCAACAACATGATAGTATGATGCATGCAGACATTTATGCAAATATAGATACACACTGGTTAGAATAATAAATGCAATAAACAAAGCACAACAAGCAACCTAAACTAATCCTAGAACGCTAGGAGAGACTCGCTTAGGGACGATGGACCAGCATAGGTCTACATCGTGTATCCCCAGCAGAGTCGCCAGCTGTCGCATCCTGCGAAAAATCAACCGGCGAAGCTCAAAATAAAAACACACACAGAGCCGCCACTGCGCGTTATTTATCCCAAGATAGGGAAAGGAAACGCTCAGAGAAACCTGGAAAGGAAATGGTCTCGCGACCAAAGAGAAAGGGTAAGGGAGTCGGTTACGCAAGGGGAAGGTATTAGCACCCCTCACGTCCGTCGTACTCGACGGGATCCACGTTCTAAGAAAAGAATAGGTTGCTAAACATCACACTCACACACAAGGGAACGCAGGTGGGGTTAGGAGAAGGGAGCTCGATAGGACATCGCGTCCTATGCCTACATATCTCATCTGGACATGAGAATCAGAGCCACTGTAGTTCGGCTTACGCACGCCAAACAACACAAAACGCACAAACAAGCAAGGGTGGCAAACATGGAGCCCGACAACCACTGGATGGAATTACGTCGGCATCCGAACCAAAACACACTCACAAGGGCAAACGTGGAGCCCGACTGCCAATCAATGGACTTACGTCGGCATCCAAGCCAAACTCACAATCAAATAACAAACAAACACACACAAAAAAGAAAAAGGTTGCCCGGAGTGGTCTCGCACGACCACCTGCCTACATACCTCGTCTGGAACGAGGATCAGGGCGATGTAGTTCCCCTGAAAGGGACTGAATTACTAGCCAGAAACCAGGGAGACACAACACTAGGGAGACTACGACTCGAGCCTAGATGTTGTCATGCACAGTCATCCCTAAGTTCAGTTTTCTATCCTACTTGCATAAGCAAACTACTCCTATCCAGGAAAGAAGCAAGCACACAAGCATACAAAATAATTCAAGCATACATCAAATGAGAACAAGCATCTCAAACAAGCATGTCAATCAGATATCCACATAACACGCACTATAACCAAACAAGTGGCTCACACAATAGGTTTGACTGCCTCAGCAAGTCGTCTGTACGGGCTGTGTTTGCTCTTAACCTTGCCATTACGAGGCTAAGGTGAAGCAGATGAAAGGATGAAGTGAGGATCAGACCTCACAGCTCTTATCCCTAACCAGGGAGAGCTTCTGACAAATGAGCATGGGTCCAGAATGGGGGAACCCTTCTATACTCAGAGACTCTGACACAATGTGCACTGCACAAGATCTTGGGCTTGTGATCTCAATGCTACAACCATGTAATGGGAGCAAGGAGAAGACTCACAGAATAGTGGGGGGTAGACTGCATACCCCTACCTTCCACCAATTGCCTTATTTAAAGGACTTTCACCTGCTTGGCACGAAAAATAAACAACCACAATCATTGCCTCTTAAGGAGGACTTCAGACATTTGCCCGGCCCGGTAACAGCCGGGTCTCCCAGACTACATGAAGTCAAGAGGACCTACCTCAAGCGGTTTACACAATCGAGCAGCGGCTACCAAGCAAGTTCTTAAAAGAACTAGAGCGACTAAAGGTACCTGTACAAAAGCTAACCAGTTAATAACTCAGACAACCAATCAGAAAACAACAAGTTAATCAGTCAAACTATGCAAGCCAAGGCACACAAAGGCAAGCTATGAGCTCAAGCCCAAGCTTCACAACCTACAAAACCAAGTTATGTTAGTGTACAAACATTAAGCAACATCAATTGAATTGATTTGGACCATTCTCCATACACATTGCACCTTTTCATCCTGAAAAAATCAATCAAACATTAGCAACTAGACCACTAGGCCAAGCCTAGGGTCCAAAAGCAAGAAAAATTCCTAAACAGCAAGGTATCTCTAACCAAAGTCAAATTAATGCAAATAGAAAACCAACACAATTAGTCCCATGTCCATATCATTCATTATATTCATTCCATGCACAAAACAAGGCAAACTAGTTCAAATGAAGCACCAAACATGCAAACAGAACTATTGCATTCAAATCCACATCAAAACAATTCCAAAAATTCTCAAATAATTTACACCTAATCAGGGACTATTCAAGGTCTAGCATACCAAATTTGAGCTTAATTGGACCAAGGGAACCATGTCAATGAAAATCAACAAAAACAGACACAATTACATGCTCCAATTCACACTATCAACACATGCATTCACTTCAAAAATTCACATGTCAATGAAAACAGTAAAGAAATGAGTGGGACCAAAACAGGGATGTCCCATCATGTGTCTATTACAAGCATATCAAATTTCATGATCACACAATACCATATGAGCATTTCACATTGATTCTACCAACCTATGTCACATGAACTTGTAAATTCAACCACCAGAGATGAAAAATAGCAATCAATTTGAAAATGCCACATAAAATTCCACAAAAATTCACATAGCATCTTAACATGTTAATCAACCATAATGCCAAATTTCACATTAATCCAACAAGTATAGGTCACTCAAATAAATCCAGCAAGTTGACATAATGAGGTGTGACACACATTGTCACACCTAAGTTCAAAAATTTGTATCTCAATGACCAGGTATCAAAAATTCATGAAATTTACATGGAAATAAACATCAGCCAGTCAACAATCATCACAAAAATTTTCAAGAATTCATTTGCAACTATGATAATTTCATGAACAAAATGGCAAAGTGTATCAAATTTACATACATGTGAAACAAACCTAAGTCAAACATAATTTCTACCATGCACAACTTTGACCAATAGGTCAAAAAACATCTACAGTCAACAAGGAAGTCAAAGAAAAAATTCTCATATTTTTCTGAATTTTCTATGATTTTTTATGAATTTTTTAAGGTGTTATGAATTTTTTATGAATTTTTTAGAATTAAATTAATTAAAATGAAATTGCAGTGGCATAGTTGTAAATAGTGGAGCGCGGGGGCGGTAAACGCCTTATTTGAAAATTTAAACGAAATTTCAGATCAAAAGGCTTGTTCATCATCGTTTTCATCCAACAATTTCCAGAAATCCTATGAACTCGAAGAACATGAAATCTCCACCAAAACGAGCAAATGAGCACTCGTTGAAACCGTCTCAACACGAGGATCTTGAATATCAACTCGATTTAACCTAAATATTCCTCTATTTCCTAAATCGATCATGTTAGGGTTTTGGATCGAAACTTCAAACTAAGATTTCTTAGCCTACAGTTCATCATTCACAAATCTAAAACCATCACGATACTCTACAATCAATGAACTATAGAACGCACATAAGCATTCAAAGAATCGTGACGGTCGAATTTTGAAGTACCTGTTATGGCAGTGATGCTACTGGTGTTCTTCGCGTGATTCAGCTCCAAACAGATGTAGTATATGCTAGTGGAAGTGAGATGCAAAGCTAAGATTCACTCGATTTCGCTCCTAATGCTTGAATTCACGATTCACCATTGATGATGCCATCTTGTACAGTTGAGCTTCGCACGGTTTTGGATGTTGAAAGGCAAAAACAGATGGAGCATATGGTGATGCAAGATCAATGCCACAAGAATTTCGAAGATTGATCCACAATTGATGAAGTTTGATGAATTTTGGTTTTGGAGTGTTCTTGAGGAAATTGAGAGAATGAAGAGTTTTCAGATCTGGTTTTGGAGTGTGTGTATTCTGTTATGATTAGATGATGATTATGAATATATATGATTGCTTAATCACCACTTAACCATGTTTAATTAACCAAATGGAATGTGTTAGTGAAATGGTTAATTTTCAAGTAAGGGCAAAATTGGAATTTCCCATGCCAACTCATTGCCACCTCATGGACAACTCACACACTCTCCAAATGACATGTGTGAGCTGTTGCAACTTGTTTCACTCTCATTGGATGCATATTTTGGAAATTCACTATGTGATGGCACTTTGTCCAATTTTACAAGTTCATTTTTCAAGCCAATTTCCAAATCACAAGGCCTAGCCATGTTATGATGATTCCAACAACTTTCAAATACCATTTATGAGGTGTTGCAAAAATCCCCACTCAAAAATTCCAATTATTTCACAAGTTGGACAATTTTGCCCTTGGTCCATTTTAACTGTCCAATTGAAAATTGACTTTTTGCATTGACCACTTTTGAGAAAATCCAATTATGCACCATGAAAGTACATGTCAAATGGAGTTTGTGCATATAAAGAACTTGCAATTTGGACAAACCATGTGGAAATTATGGCCTCCTGATTATGGGTCATTTTTGAAATTTACTGAGCCATAATTTTCCAACCATACATGGGATTTCCAAGTTCTTGGACTTTTTGGAAAGGTGAGAACAAGATCTACAACTTTCATGTTGAACAAATTTTCATTTGAAGCTTCCTTGGACACGTGGCTTTGGGGTCAAAAACTTTCCATTTTTGGAAACTTCAATTACAAGTCACTTTCTATTTTTGGCAATTCTTGTCCTGACTTGATTTTCTTCATTTTTAAGCTTTGAGATGTCAAATAACACTTGTTCCAACATGAATGAAGTGTATCCAACTCATTTCCACCTCCAAATCCATCAGATCATGTACAGTTGACCCCAGTTGACTTTTCCAACTGACAGATGAAATTGGCAATGCATAGATCAATCTGAGCCCCAATCTCCAACTGAAATGGCTCAAAGGTGAAACCCTAGCCTTAATAAGCTTAATATAATCACAGAATGAACCCCATAACCACCATAGACCCCATCTCCTGATTATGCCCTGACTGGCCCAATGCAACTGATTAGGGTTGACCAGTGGTCAAAACCCTAATCTCAAGGAATCTGCCTCCATCTCCTGATGAAACCCAACCATAATGATGATGATGTATCACTTTAATCAAGATGAAGACCAATACCCTCTGAGCATCACAAAAAACCCTAATTCACAGTCCAATCCTCAGATGGCCAATGATCAGTCAATAAACCCTAGGCTTGCGCTTTGACTTCTTCATCTTCTGATCAAGACTTGGGAGAATGGCTTGCACAATGTAACCACATGATATGCAATATGCAATGCCTAATGACCTAAAAATGTATGCAATATATTAAGCTTAGTCCCAAGAGAGGAGGGCAAATTTTGAGGTGTTGCAGCTGCCCCTATTCAATCCACTGTGAACCTGTCGATACGAAATAGCCTCGGCTTTCGGATGATCAGGATGAAGAGTGATTGAATACCAAGAACAGACGAACAATTTGCACTCGGATGGGATAATAATTAACAACGCCTGTCAGCATCGGCGAAGCAACAATCTCTGAAATCAAAAAGACGTCGACCTGGATACCAAAATAAATGGTAACGCAGGGATAACCATGGTCTGATCACCACACATCCACGCGGGATTATCATTCTCTCTTCTTTTTCTTATTTTCTTGAACCCCGAAAATTTCTTCTTTTTCTTATTTTTATTTTCTTGAACCCCGAAATTTTCCTTGCGCACACGATCCTCGGATCTCTGCATTTGAACCCCAGAAAATGCCTCAGCACTCCCTTTTGCCAACATAATGAACCCCAATCTCCAGTTTGAACCCCAGTCGCCTGACGATAACTCACGATCGCCAATATGAACCCCGTTCTCCAGAAAATGCCGCAACATCTCCTTTTCTCCATTTGAACCCCTTCTCCAGAAAATGTCTCCACATTTCCTTTTCTCCATTTGAACCCCGTTCTCCAATCTCTCGTGATAATTCCGCTGGCAACGCCGGAAATAACACCAAACACCACTCTGAGGGCGACATATCAGAGGGTACACCTTCACAAAAGGAAGGTAACATGTGCATCTCTTCTTCCGAAGACACCCGTAACGACCTCCACTGGCATCCGCCAAAGTCTAAGGTGACACATGAACAGAAGATAATCCCAAGGACCTCATCCTGGATATAATCTTCAACTCTATCTCCATTTGAACCCCGCTCTCCAGAAAATGTCTCCACATGCAACTGATTAGGGTTGACCAGTGGTCAAAACCCTAATCTCAAGGAATCTGCCTCCATCTCCTGATGAAACCCAACCATAATGATGATGATGTATCACTTCAATCAAGATGAAGACCAATACCCTCTGAGCATCACAAAAAACCCTAATTCACAATCCAATCCTCAGATGGCCAATGATCAGTCAATAAACCCTAGGCTTGCGCTTTGACTTCTTCATCTTCTGATCAAGACTTGGGAGAATGGCTTGCACAATGTAACCACATGATATTCAATATGCAATGCCTAATTACCTAAAAATGTATGCAATATATTAAGCTTAGTCCCAAGAGAGGAGGGCAAATTTTGAGGTGTTACACTATGAATATGGAAAACAAGGCCACATCAAACCAGAATGTCCCAAACTCGCAAAGAATCGTGACAACAAAGGAAAGAAGGATTACAATAGGAAGGCCTACATTGCTTGGGATGACAATGAAATAAGTTCTTCATCGGATTCTGATAGTGATCAAAGCGCAAATCTAGCATTGATGGCATCACATTATTCCGACGATGAAGACGATGAGGTTAGTAGTAACTTTTCAATTTTTGATAATGATGCTCAAGGAGCAATTGATGAACTTTTAAGTGAATGCAAAATTCTATACAAAACCATTTCATCTCAAAAGAATCAAATATCAACTTTGGAAGAAAATATTAAGAAAATGAAAAATAATCTCAAAGATGAAAAGGAAGAATTAATCAAGAATTTTGCATGCACTAAATGTGAGTCACTTGCTTTTCAAATAGTTCAATTGAAGAGAGTTATTGAAAGATATGAAAAAGGTCAAATCGGATTGGAACATGTTCTTAATAGTCAAAGATACTCAAATGATAAAAGTGGTTTAGGTTATTCAAATTTTGCTAAACATACTTCTAACAAGACCATTTTTGTAAAAGCTAAAGAACAAATTCCTCTAGATAAAAATAACAAGCCTAAAATGGTTCATCAATATAATAATAGGAAAAGGAACAAATCTTATTATAAAAAGAAATCTTATCCTCCTAGATATAAAATCAACTTTGAGCGTACATGTTTCTATTGTGGTATTAAAGGTCATACTCCTAATGCATGTTATGTTAGAAACTTTAGTGTTGCTCAAGGCCATTATGTATGGGTTAAGAAAGGAACTAACTATCATGGACCCAAAGCACATTGGGTACCAAATAAAACTTAATTGTTTTGTAGGTTTACTTGAAGACCACTTCAAAATCTAGGTTTTATTGATAAAGTGGTTGTTCTAAGTTTTTGATGGGAGGCATAAACTAACTTTCAAATCTAGTTCCAAAGTCCAAGGGTTATTTCACATATGGGGAATACCTTAAGGGAAGAATTCTTGGCATTGGCAAAGTTGAAGCACTAACTTTCACATCCTATTGAAGATATACTTTAAGTTGACAAACTAAAGCATAATTTCCAAGTATAAATCAACTTTGTAACAAAGACTTCAAAATCATGTTTCGCCAAGAATAATTATTTGATGAAGTCTCTCATGAGGTAAAACTCATAGGTAAACATTATTATTTTGTTTTATTCTTAATTTTTTCTTGATTTCATTACATATTTCAAGTCTTTTTCCATCCTTTTTGCTAATGACAAAGGGGGAGAAGAAATATGTGTTTGTGTTTTTTTTTTCTCTAACAAAGTGCAGCTAGAAAAGACTCTCTAAAAATCATGAATTTAGGGGGAGCATTGATCAAGGGGGAGCCTTTTGTGTTAGAGAAACAAAAATAGAGCAAACATTCAAAATTGGGTTGTCATCATCAAAAAGAGGGAGAATGTGAAGGCAAGCCTCTAAATGGTTTTGATGAAGACAATATTATTCATTCAAGATGTTATACATGCTCAAAAAGGAAATGGATCAAGACATTGAAGCGAGAACAAGATTTCATATTATTTAAAGTCTTGAAGATTTATCTTGGATTGATCAAAGGTATAACATTCATCTCTTGATAATGTTTATGCAAGTGTTCAAAGGTGTCTCATGCATGCTATATAAGTTTAAGGGTGTTAGAAAATATATGCCATGAGTTTCATGCTTTTAAAGAATTGTTTTTAAATCTTTTTTAACAGTGTTAATCGGTTAACACTTTGGTTAATCGATTAATCAGTTGGAATTTGAATATTTTTTTCAACTTTTTTAAACATACAGTTGTTGGTAAATTTTGGCGTTTCGAACCGCTGTAATTTGCATCGTTTTGAAGTAGTATTTTACTTTTGAATAATTTTTGGTCGTTGGATTGCAAGTAATCGGTTACCCCACCGAGAAGTAACCGGTTACCACTGATGAATTTTGGCAAATTGGCGCATTTCTTCATTCAAATGTTTTCTTTGCATTCCTTTGAATAATGGCATCTTTTCATTCATCATACTCTTTCAAAAAAGGTGTTTGTAGCAATATATAAACATCATTACTCATTTTTTATGACCACCTCCTTTTTTGCAAACACTTTCAAATAAATCACTCTTATAAAAATTCAGATTTTTATCAAGTGTCCAAAAAAACTTTCTTAAAGTATTCTTTGCATTAAACCTTCATATATTGAAAAGAATACATATCATTCGGTTTGAACACTTGTATACTATATTGAGTGATTGATATCCAAAGGGGAAGATTAATCCAAGTGATTAAGATATTCAAGATTCATCATCAACCTTGTAATTAAGTTCAGATATTTGTATCATACCTTGTTGTCTAGGATTGTTGGAAACAAGTGAAGTGTTGAAGAGGATTGTTCTTCATACACTTGATTACCTATAGGTTAGATAGTAAGCATCACCATTGGTGTGAGTAGGCTGTACAATAATTCTAACTATAGTGAAATCTCTTTCGAGTCGAAAGGGGAGTGGATGTACCTTCGGAGTGTGAAGGGAACCACTATAAATTCCGGTGTCTTTTTACTTTCCGCAATTTATTTTTCCGCACTTAAACAAAAAATAACCAAGAATCGAAAACAAGATCGAAGAATTTTTAACCACCTAATTCACCCCCCCCCCCTCTTAGGCGCATTTAAAACTTACAATTGGCATCAGAGCAAGTTATATGTAACTTGTTTCTAGAGATCCAGCATGGCTTCCGCAAGCATAAACCCGGTTTTCAAAGATGGTGGAAGTAGCAACAAGCCCCCACTCTTCTCCGGAGAATATTTCGATTTCTAGAAAATCAGAATGAAGGCACATCTTGAGGCCCAAGGAGAAGGTATATGGGAAGCAGTTGAAGAATGTCCACACAAACCGGTAAATGTGGTGAATGAAGTTGGTACCCCAAAGTTGAAAAACACTTATGACGAAGATGATAGGAAAAAGATTCTGAATGAGAAGAAGGCAATCAACATACTCCAAAGCGCTCTTAGTATGGACGAGTTCTTTCGTATATCTCAATGTAAATCGGCAAAGGAGATTTGGGACACCTTGGTAGAAACACATGAAGGAACCACCGAAGTGAAGAGATCGAGGCTAAACACTCTAAGTCAAGAATACGAGATGTTCCGCGTGCAGCCCGGTGAATCTATAGTTGCCTTACAAAAGAGATTCGTCCATCTAACAAATCACTTGAATGCTCTCGGTAAAACCTTCACCAATGATGATCTCAACCTGAAAGTCCTAAGATCTTTGACAAGAGAATAGCAACCGAAGGTGACCGCTATTTCGGAAAAGAAGAGTCTCTCAACAATGACATCTGCGTCTCTATTTGGCAAACTTCAAGAACACGAATTGGAACTTGGAAGGCTCGAGAAGCACGAAAGTCAAGAAAAGAAATCCAAGAGCATTGCCTTAAAAGTTGATTCCAAAGTTGTGAAGAAAGAAGACAATCCCGAAGAGGACGAAAACTTTATGCGTCTTGTAAAAAGACTAGGAAAATATTTTGGTGCAGAAAATAATGTTGGAAACTCTAGTTACACAAAAAGAAAGAAGTTCTCAAAGAACAAAGAAAGAGAAGCATCAATATCCAATGAAGACATTACATGCTATGAATGTGGATAACAAGGCCACATCAAACCGAAATGTCCCAAACTCGCAAAGAATCGTGACAACAAAGGAAAGAAGGATTACAATAGGAAGGCCTACATTGCTTGGGATGACAATGAAATAAGTTCTTCATCGAATTCCAATAGTGATCAAAGCGCAATTCTAGCATTGATGGCATCACATTATTCCGACGATGAAGACGATGAGGTTAGTAGTAACTTTTCAATTTTTGATAATGATGCTCAAGGAGCAATTGATGAACTTTTAAGTGAATGCAAAATTCTATACAAAACCATTTCATCTCAAAAGAATCAAATATCAACTTTGGAAGAAAATATTAAGAAAATGAAAAATAATCTCAAAGATGAAAAGGAAGAATTAATCAAGAATTTTGCATGCACTAAATGTGAGTCACTTGCTTTTCAAATAGTTCAATTGAAGAGAGTTATTAAAAGATATGAAAAAGGTCAAATCGGATTGGAACATGTTCATAATAGTCAAAGATACTCAAATGATAAAAGTGGTTTAGGTTATTCAAATTTTGCTAAACATACTTCTAACAAGACCATTTTTGTAAAAGCTAAAGAACAAATTCCTCTAGATAAAAATAACAAGCCTAAAGTGGTTCATCAATTTAATAATAGGAAAAGGAACAAATCTTATTATAAAAAGAAATCTTATCCTCCTAGATATAAAAGCAACTTTGAGCCTTCATGTTTCTATTGTGGTATTAAAGTTCATACTCCTAATGCATGTTATGTTAAAAACTTTAGTGTTGCTCAAGGCCATTATGTATGGGTTAAGAAAAGAACTAACTATCATGGACCCAAAGCACATTGGATACCAAATAAAACTTAATTGTTTTGTAGGTTTACTTGGAGACCACTTCAAAATCTATGCTTTACTGATAAAGTGGTTGTTCTAAGTTTTTGATGGGAGGCATAAACTAACTTTCAAATCTGGTTCCAAAGTCCAAGGGTTATTTCACATATGGGGAATACCTTAAAGGAAGAATTCTTGGCATTGGCAAAGTTGAAGCACTAACTTTCACATCCTATTGAAGATATACTTTAAGTTGACAAACTAAAGCATAATATTCCAAGTATAAATCAACTTTGTAACAAAGACTTCAAAAGCATGTTTCGGCAAGAATAATTATTTGATGAAGTCTCTCATGAGGTAAAACTCATAGGTAAACATTATTATTTTGTTTTATTCTTAATTTTTTCATGATTTCTTTACATATTTCAAGTCTTTTCCCATCCTTTTTGCTAATGACAAAGGGGGAGAAGAAATATGTGTTTGTGTTTGTTTTTTTTCTTCTCTAACAAAGTGCAGCTAGAAAAGACTCTCTAAAAATCATGAATTTAGGGGGAGCATTGATCAAGGGGGAGCCTTTTGTGTTAGAGAAACAAAAATAGAGCAAACATTCAAAATTGGGTTGTCATCATCAAAAAGGGGGAGAATGTGAAGGCAAGCCTCTAAATGGTTTTGATGAAGACAACATTATTCATTCAAGATGTTATGCATGCTCAAAAAGGAAATGGATCAAGACATTGAAGCGAGAACAAGATTTCATATTATTTAAAGTCTTGAAGATTTATCGTGGATTGATCAAAGGTATAACATTCATCTCTTGGTAATGTTTATGCAAGTGTTCAAAAGTGTCTCATGCATGCTATATACGTTTAAGGGTGTTAGAAAATATATGCCATGAGTTTCATGCTTTTAAAGAATTGTTTTTAAATCTTTTTTAACAGTGTTAATCGGTTAACACTTTGGTTAATCGATTAATCAGTTGGAATTTGAATATTTTTTTCAACTTCTTTAAACATACAGTTGTTGGTAAATTATGGCGTTTTGAACCGTCGTAATTTGCATCGTTTTGAAGCAGTATTTTACTTTTGAATATTTTTTGGTCGTTGGAAGCAAGTAACCGGTTACCCACCGAGAAGTAACTGGTTACCACTGATGAATTTTGGCAAATTGGTGCATTTCTTCATTCGAATATTTTCTTTGCATTCCTTTGAATCATGGCATCCTTTCATTCATCATACTCTTTCAAAAAAGGTGTTTGTAGCAATATATAAACATCATTACTCATTTTTTATGACCACCTCCTTTTTTGCAAACACTTTCAAATAAATCACTCTTATAAAAATTCAGATTTTTATCAAGTGTCCAAAAAAACTTTCTTAAAGTATTCTTTGCATTAAACCTTCATATATTGAAAAGAATACATATCATTCGGTTTGAACACTTGTATACTATATTGAGTGATTGATATCCAAAGGGGAAGATTAATCCAAGTGATTAAGATATTCAAGATTCATCATCAACCTTGTAATTAAGTTCACATATTTGTATCATACCTTGTTGTCCAGGATTGTTGGAAACAAGTGAAGTGTTGAAGAGGATTGTTCTTCATACACTTGATTACCTATAGGTTAGATAGTAAGCATCACCATTGGTGTGAGTAGGCTGTACAATAATTATAACTATAGTGAAATCTCTTTCGAGTCGAAAGGGGAGTGGATGTACCTTCGGAGTGTGAAGGGAACCACTATAAATTCCGGTGTCTTTTTACTTTCCGCAATTTATTTTTCCGCACTTAAACGAAAAATAACCAAGAACCGAAAACAAGATCGAAGAATTTTTAACTACCTAATTCACCCCCCCCCCTCTTAGGCGCATTTACAACTTACAATTGGCATCAAAGCAAGTTATATGTAACTTGTTCCTAGAGATCCAGCATGGCTTCCGCAAGCATAAACCCGGTTTTCAAAGATGGTGGAAGTAGCAACAAGCCCCCACTCTTCTCCGGAGAATATTTCGATTTCTGGAAAATCAGATTGAAGGCACATCTTGAGGCCCAAGGAGAAGGTATATGGGAAGCAGTTGAAGAAGGTCCACACAAACCGGTAAATGTGGTGAATGGAGTTGGTACCCCAAAGTTGAAAAACACTTATGACGAAGATGATAGGAAAAAGATTCTGAATGAGAAGAAGGCAATCAACATACTCCAAAGCACTCTTAGTATGGACGAGTTCTTTCGTATATCTCAATGTAAATCGGCAAAGGAGATTTGGGACACCTTGGTAGAAACACATGAAGGAACTACCGAAGTGAAGAGATCGAGGCTAAACACTCTAAGTCAAGAATACGAGATGTTCCGCGTGCAGCCCGGTGAATCTATAGTTGCCTTACAAAAGAGATTCGTCCATCTAACAAATCACTTGATTGCTATCGGTAAAACCTTCACCAATGATGATCTCAACCTGAAAGTCCTAAGATTTGTGACAAGAGAATGGCAACCGAAGGTGACCGCTATTTCGGAAAAGAAGAGTCTCTCAACAATGACATCCGCGTCTCTATTTGGCAAACTTCAAGAACACGAATTGGAACTTGGAAGGCTCGAGAAGCACGAAAGTCAAGAAAAGAAATCCAAGAGCATTGCCCTAAAAGTTGATTCCAAAGTTGTGAAGAAAGAAGACAATCCCGAAGAGGACGAAAACTTTATGCGTCTTGTAAAAAGACTAGGAAAATATTTTGGTGCAGAAAATAATATTGGAAACTCTAGTTACACAAAAAGAAAGAAGTTTTCAAAGAACAGAGAAAGAGAAGCATCAACATCCAATGAAGATATTACATGCTATGAATGTGGAAAACAAGGCCACATCAAACCAGAATGCGTATCCTAAGGGAGCATTCTCATATATTCAACTCTACACAATTTCCATTTCTTTGATCCCCGTCTTTTTTTTTTTACATCCACACAACCATGAGCTTTTTCTTTGTTTTTTCTTTCTTTTCTTTTTCTTTGCTCTATAGTTTCAAGGGTGATTTCTTTTTCTTGTTTCTTTTCATACTTTCACCATTTTATAAAACATCACTTTTCCAAGTTTCTAATCAAGTCTTTTTACTTTACTCTCCCCAACTTTAGATTCCACAACCAAATTTATTCAACAAGGCTCCCTACTTAGACATAAACAAAAGGCAAAATTTGCAAACAACTCGGTTTGAGGGTTCAATTGAAACGAAAGAAATTAGGATTCATTTATTCATAAACTTTTCAATTGACTTTACACTTATCAATCAAATGAATCCTAAAACAAGCTCAAAGGGGGTTAACTAAGGATCACTCCTCACAAGGTTATTTGATTCAAAACTTTTTGGTCAAGTGGTTTTTCTCATAACAAACAATGCCTCTATCATTTTCACAATTTTCACAAAAATAGATTAATGCATGATTTAGCATGATAAGAATGAGTTGAAATAATGTTCGGTTTCCCGCATTTAGTGTACAATGGAAAGCTTCCTCACAATTGGTTAAGTCCTATTTTGATTCAAAAATGACATGTATCTCAATGAATTTATGATATGGAATTTGCAACACACCATCAAACTACTCATGTTAAGTCTAGAAAGCGATAAAGTATACCTTAAAATGCCGACACTAATTCTTATCATCACCACTCGAAGTGTCCTACGCTTCCTTCTTTGCAAACATTTCTTGGTTGCTTTAAGCTTGACTTAAGAATAAGAACAATTAAACAAACAAATGTTGGTATACCAAATTCATTGCAACACACTTAAATCTCACAGAATATTCATACAATTAACAAAATAAATCAATAAACCAAAGTTTATGGTGAAACTAGAGCCACCAAAAGTACAATCATAATTAAACAAAAACAATAATAATAAAAAGAACTCAAAATAAAATTCTACTATAATTCAAACAAACTTTTCAATCTTCCTTCTCATGGCCACCACCAACGGATCCAAGGACATCCTCCATTTCATCGTCATGGGTCGCACCATCTCCTGCACCCCCCATAAAAGCTGGCCTGCCCTCAGGCCAATTAGCATAAGCAACATACTCCGCCTGGGAAGGGAAAGTACGGGCTTCAGGTGCAAGGAAGGTGTTCTGAAATTGCTGTTGCATAGCATTAAAAATGAATGATTGAGACCTCCTAGAGGCCTCAAAGCTCTCACAGCAATAAGTAGAGAACGTCATCTGATCGAATGCTGGAGTACTGCGGGCTTGGGGTCTAGAGGAAGAAGTCTCAGCTCCTTCGGCTCTGTCCATCTGGCTCTGGAAAAACCTGTTCAGATAAGCATCATTAATAACACTAGTGATAGACAAGTGTACCTCATCCAGAATGGGAACATTTGCCCTTCGGCAAAGTCCCATAATCAGCCCCGGATATGTTAGAACACCCGCTTTCCCACCGAACTTTGTTCCGCTAGTAGCCACTTTGCACATTTCCCCCGCAATGATGGATGCCACATCTACAGATTTACCAATCATGGTGTAGTACAATAGGCATCCTACATCCAATGGAATGATGGTGTTGTGGCTCCTTGGCCGAATATTATTCAATAGAAGCACCAAATATGCCCTTGCTTCCAAGTTCAAACTTTCTCTCTTCCACGACTTTGGGAATCCCTGATCATTTAAATCATAAGTTCTTCCTTCAAGGCATAGGTGAGCGCTCACAGTCGGAAGGTCCCAATCGTTGGCCATTTCTTTGGCATGGTACGCGCACCGCCCATTCTCCGCCAAGATGAGAGGATTACCTAAATACGCGTTGATTGTGTCTCTACTGAAGAAATGGCCTTTCCCCTCACTCTTGTCTGATAATGGAATGCCACTCCCTCCTCCAGCTGAAGAGCATTGGCGTAGAACTCACGCACAATGTCATAATTTATTTCCGGCTCCGGTTCACAAATCTTATTCCATTTTCTTCTTTTAAAATTCGACACCAACTTCCTATAAGTTCCACCCGACGACAAGCGGATGAATCTTTCCGATTGAATGGTTCGTTTGATCAATTTGCCGAATCTCTCTTCATGCTCATCGCTTGTGAATCGTCGCACGGAGCGAGAAGGACCGAAACTCGTGGTTTTTGTTCTTTTTGACATCTGCAACAAAAACCAGAACAACCACACAAAAGCCATAAGAGAAGTTAGCATTCAAAAGCAGAAATCATGAAACTGGAATTTCCCAGTTCGCGGCGCAAACCCTGCGAACCAGGAAAATAACAGGTGCCTTCTAGGGTTCCCACTGCTCACACCTTTCAACAATTACAACCACAATCCCTTACCCAATCCTAATTTGAATCCTCTATAGACATGCAAGGCTATTTTCAGCATCTAATCCAAATTTTAGCAAAACTCTATTTCACCTAAATGAGGAACAAAAAGGAAAGGGAAGAGAGAGTACACATACCTTGTTGAATCAAAAACATAAAAAAAAAACCATTAAAATCAATCTTTTAAAAGAAAAACTCAAACACTTAATCAACATCAAGTTATTTCTTAAAAACCATTTGATAATCAAACCATTTTCAACTAAAAAACCCAAAACACTTACGCCAAGTCCTTTTTTTCAAACTTAAACAAAATGCGAGTAAAATATTTGATCAACATCAAGTTTTTTTTCGCTTAATAAAAAACGCTTAAAATCCGTTTCACAATAAAATCGAATGAAAATGGATTAGTTGGACGAATTTATCCATCATTTTCCTCGAGTATTTAAATGATAGTCGTAATTAGCTTACCATTTGAATACTCGTCTTTCGTTCAAAACACAATAATTAACCGAAACTAGTTTGTTCTTTAGGGGATAAAAAATTATTAGTTGGACTTAATTATTTATCCTCTTCCCCGAGTATTTTTAATGTTAGATGTAATTAGCTTGTTCGAATATTTATCTTCCGTTAAATACATACGACTTAATTCACCTCATAAATTTCATAAATGATTTGGATGAAAAATGATTAGATGGATGTAATTATCCATCCTCTTCCTCGAGTATTTGAATACTAGATGTAATTAACTCATTGTTCAAATACTCGTCATCCACCTAAAAACGGTTCAACCAATCAAACTATCTTAAACTATTTTTTCCCGCCGTAACGCGATTGCAAAACCTTTCACAAACGAACAATGTTTTATCCATTCTACCGCGATATAAACAAACGATTAGGCCTCCCATGCGCGAGCACATAAGCAACATTTAACTGCTATAATGCGATCAAATAGGATGCATTTCACCATAATACAAACAAACATTTAAGGCTCCCATGCATAAGCATAAAAGCAATGTTTAACCGCTAGAATTCGACTTAACCATCATTCACTAAAATCAACCAACACACAAACATTTGCTGCAAAGAACTACATAGCTTTGAATTCCTCATTGTAATAGAGGATACGTATGAGCGAGATTCAACGTCTCGTTTAACACTATAACAAAAATTCCAAAAATATTTTTTTCTTACTAATAACTACATAACTTTGAATTCCTTATCGTACCTGAAGGTACGTAGGAGTAGGATTAACAATCTTGCCAAACACCCTAATAAAAAAACTTATTTTAAGTTATTTTTTTCCTTTCAAACTTTTAATAACAAGAAAAAATAAATAACATTACGCTAACACTCTTTTGCAAAACTAACTAAATGATTCTCGTTGGTTACAATAGATGTGAAGGGTGCTAATATCTTCTCATTGCATAACCGACTCACGAACTTGAATTTGGTTGCGAAGATAATATTTTTGTTCTTTGAGGGTTTTATTGATATTCTTTCCTTTTGGAATAAATAAAATTCGATTGTGACTCTATTATCATTTTGAGTGTTCGTTATTCCTGAGTATTTTTCGAGCCGCAACAGGAAGTACTTTCGACCATAGGAAGGAAGAAAAAGGACTAGTAAGTTTATAAGAGACTCAAAATTATTAAGAAAGTTGAAGGTATAAAAGTTCACCTAGTTGGTTTCCCTTCTCGGTTCAGATTTTCCTCTTTCTTGTCTACTAGATCCTGGTTATGGTTCCTTCGATAATTTTGAATTAAAGGGAATATTTGCAACATGTCGACCTGAGTAAGTAAAAGGAAACATAAAAGGAAAATTTAAAATTTTCCTAAGAGCCTTGTAGTTCACCTTCTAAATTGGGTTCAAAAACTTGGACATGTTCGACATCAATATGAAGATGGCTTGTGTAATTGTCCATGTGATGTTTCATCGACACTAACCTATGATGAGACATTTTCAATTCATTGTTTAAGACTGATAAATAACCACACATAAACCAATATGGAATTGGTGGTAAAAAAGCCAAACAAAGTTCACAGGTTGGCAACCATGGAAGTTTAGAAAAGTAAAATTTTGAAGCAAAATTGTACCTGTCTTCAAGATGGGATGAATTTTCACACTTGGAAGTTTTCAATTATTTTATGTTTTAAAGTTACAACAATGTCATAAACAGTTCGACGAATATCACATAGATTATATACAATTTTGAAGTGTCTTTGAAAGGCTTGAATTTCTTTGATGTGCATGTCTTTACTTTTCTTTGTTGGGTTCTTTAGAAATGAAAAGGCGCTAGTTAGGCGTTGGGCCACGAGGAAAGCATCTTGCACGCCGTTATAGTAAACTACCCACCATTCTTCAAAATCTCTTGTGCAGTGAAAATAAGGTGAGAATTTGAGAGGCTTGAGGAATACAACCTTTTTTCTCGAAGAAGTATGTGCACTTTTCAAGCCATTCATCATTTGGCTTGTTAGTGAAGATGAAAACAACCTTTTCTTTTGGAATGAGGGATCTAGGTAAGAATTAGCTAAGACCAAATTGCCTAGCTACTAAGTTAGTTGATAGGTTGTCGCCCTTATGCCAGATTTTTAAGAACAAAGTTTGGTCGCCAAAGGGACAGGTTAGACAAAATCTAGTAAAATGTCATGAATCCCTATTTCCTCTATAAATGAAGAGGCTGAGAAAGAATTTTTGAAATAGAATGGTCAACAACTCCTAGTGGCGAAAGGTGCCATAGTCAAGACAAATGTTTTACAATTGTAAAACATATAAAAATAGGTCTAAAAAACTTCCTTTGGTGTAACTTTTCCATCATCTAGAGTAATTTGGGCTAACCTCATACCTTCGACGCCCCCCTATAAATTAGGTGGAATGTTGGTTTTAAGGGAGGGATCAAATGTGGCATTAAGCCACAATTGCAAGAGCCAAATGGGGCTAGACACCAAGAAACTTTTAGGATTTTCCTGTTCTTTGAGGTTTCCAGAAGCAAACCCCAAAGATTCATAAAGCCCACACAAAATAAGTTGCTTAGACAAACATCAGTCCTTTCATGAAGTTAAGTAGCCAGGGGTGCAACTTTTTTGGCCACTTGAAGGGAGCTGGAGAAAAAAACATAACGAGAAGGCCAATATGCAAGGAAATCTATGTGCTCCTGGTCACCTACATTGTCATTTGAAGCATAATGTTCTTTAAGGCATGTGTTATAGACAAGGTGAGTAAAGGAGAATTAGTGTTTGGTTTTGGTGATCCTATATGGTTTAAAAGGTGCCATAGTTGGTCGAAGACCAACAATCGCTGTTATGTCAAAGAGTCTTGGGGTTATCATTCCATATGGTAAGTGAAATGTGTTGGTTGTGGATTCCCAAAAGCACATGGCAACAACAAGCATGTGAGAGTTGTACCTTGGGCTAACTCTTAAGAGTTAGATCGTGTAAAAGATGCTCTGATCTTTCCATACTTGTCCTTTCTTTTATTGGACCCTATCCAGCCACCGAAAATTTGAGGGGTTGGTAGTAAAGGTGCATATGAGGGATAACTTCTGAATAAATGTTCAAAAACATGAGGTTTCCTAATGTAACTAGGTAGAGAAACCATGAAAGCACAAGTATTACTTGAAATGGAATAAGGTATCAGTACCTGAGAATACCATATTTTCCTCTTCTCTTCTTCCATGGGAGGTTTTGAGACATAAGTGTGATTTCCTTCAAGGACAGCCTATAAGATGTCAGTAGTATAAAGAATACTTGAAGCATGCATGCTAATACGACCAAAAGCCATTGTTAACTTTTGACAACTCGTAGAAAAGAAGTTTTGAAAGTTGAAAGTAGAAGTTGGAGGAAGTTTTTTCTAGGGTTCAGAAAGGGAAATGGTGGAAAATAAATTAGAACATTGGAGGAACGCATAAATAGTCGCGAAAATGTAAATTTTTCAGTTTCTCTCTAAAGAATTTTTTGACAAGTCTCGATCTTAGGGTGGACACGTGGCATTCATTTTTGAAATAAAATGAAATTAAAGGATTTCTTTGAAATTTCATTTAATTTCATGGTCACGATTCTCCTAGCAAAATGGAGTTAACGACGAAAATATGCACGTACGTCTGTGGCGTGACGTTTTTGTGGAAAGTAGTCATGATGACTAAAAATGTCAAATTAACATGACGTGTGTAGGCTAATCTTAACAGTGTTTAGCCGTTACAAAAATATCACTTTTCTTCCATCTGACACATATGATTAAAAATGACATTTTTTGGGGGCATCAATCAACCTGGAAATTCTTGTTGGTAAAAAGTCAACAAAGAATTGTAATAGCTAGGTTGAAAATTCTAAGTGTCAATAACTTTAATCAAAAGCTTTGACATAATTAACTATGTCGACTAAGTGCTTCGACTAACTTGTTAGATGGGTCGAGGCAAAGAATGCTTTGGAGGATTCTCAGGAACAAATCCACGAGATTAAGATCACTCTCTCTTCCAGATATGTTAAGAATCTTGAAAAAGATTTCACAAGTCAAACCTTTGACCAGTGTCGAAGTCGACACGACTACCAGGTGTTAAGGATATAAGATATTTTCAAGTCCACGAACTATGTGATATGAATATATCTCAACATCATGGAAATGAACCAAAGGCTTTCGACAAAGATAATTAAGGTGTTCAAGAGTAGTTATCAACGCAATTATCAGCGTAATGGTTGATTTTTCAGTAGTTTTGTCCATGAAGACGCGTGGAAGCAAGTTAGAGCAAAGCTGCCTAAGTGGTGGGAAATATGTCAGATCATTATGTTTTTCCATTGTCGACAGTTACTACAGTTCTTTTGTATTTGAAGCATTTACTTTAATGACATTCATCTTCTTTACTGGTTATTATCTTTATCCAAAACATATTGATTGCATCCAATTTATCATTATTCAAGCATTTAAATTCAAGTCACACACGTTTTTCTTTGCATTCTTCTCTTGCACAAATTGTCTTCGAGATTTTTCGAGTTAATCTCTTAAGTAAACTAAAATCGTGATTATTTACTAAAAACACTAGTAAACAGTACCTGTAAGCATATAAATCCACATTCTCCCCCTTTTGATGACGACAACACATCTCTTAGGGAGGTGGATAAACAAGAAGACAACAATAATAAATTAGAGTGGTTAAACTCCCATAAAAATATAGAAAGTACACTTTACTTTTCTAAGAGTATACTTCTCCCAATTTGACATTATAAAAAAGGAACAAGGTCTTTATAAATTGTAAGAATTTTCTTCATTACAATTGTTACTCCTTATGTTGTCTTGCAAAATAAAAACAATCATAAACAACCGAAGCTTGGGCAAACACATGCCCCCGTTACATACACAGACACTTGTAAGTAACATAGTCCTTATGCTTCATCAATAAATGTAATTAGTCCTTATTATACATACAATATAAAACAATATTGTGATAACAAATCTCCTAACCTTAAACCCATGTATGAGATTATGGCCCCTCAAACTCATTGTTAACGAACACTTTGTATTACACTAACTCCACACACATCATAACATACTTACCGTCATCACATCAAATCACATCCTCCCCAACGTTCCTCAGAGATAACCCCAACTGATTTAATCATAAGTATTAATATATCATATCTATTTTCTAGAGCCACATACCCTCACCCTCCTTATAGTTTTCTCTTTATATATTGGATAATCTCAATGGCTATCCTTACATTTTCAAGAATGGATCACCCCGATGCAAAAGCTGATAGAACAACAAATATACACTTATATAAGCACACATCAACATATTAACAAAGACTTTAGATATTATTTTATACAACACATTACATAACAATATAAGCCTCAAATCCCACATCGATATAGAGCCATCAATTTTAGAAATATGAACAATACTTGTCTCATTTAGTACATAAAAGGGTATATTTTTTTAACACCCTACACCATACTTTAAAGAACGACTCACCATAACTTATCCACAAATGTGTATAAAATCCGATGTTAAACCCGTATGGACTTAAAACCTTATTTGCATCCATCTCTTCTGAGGCTATCACAATTTCGTTTATAATGAAAGACCGAACCAACTCCATGATGTCCTTATGAAGAGGAATACAAAGTTTTTCATTTAAAACAAATTCAAATACCTCTATCTATTATAGAATAAATTCTCCAAATACTTCCGCTCCACATCTTGAATATGAATTAGGTCTTCAAAACATATCCCCCTCTTATTTGAATTTTTCTCAATTTTAATATTCACGCAACTTAAATATAAAAGAAGTGAAAGTTAATAATCCATATGAAAAAAAAATCTTCATCTAGAGTTTTTTTTAATCATATATTAAATATATTAAATAATCATTTTTGTAAACTTGATGATCCACAAACTTTTTTGGTAGAAAGTTTCACATATATTTTTAAAATTGATTAATAATAATGTGTGATAAAAAATATTAATAATGAATTAATATTAGAGTTTAATGGAGATATATTAACAACTATAGTTCAATGTAAAAATTATTAGATGTTATAAGAATAATTTAAATTTTTTAGTGTAAACATTATCATCAAATTAAATTTACTACATCACCCATTTTCTTTTAATATTAATAAATATAATGTGGGTTTATTAATTAATATTAATATATTTAATACACTAAAGTTGGAATTAAGGCAAACCTAATAATAAAATTCCCGGTTTTCTCCCCCATTCCGAGCTTTCCGAGTCACCAGCGTTCAACTATCCAGCTGCTCGTGCCGTCACCATTCTCCTAGTCCGCCGCTGCGCCACCGCCGTCGACGGTGAATGCGAACAAGACATTCTGATTCGTTTTCAAACTCATTGGAGTAACATTTTTCCTTCCAATTTCAAGGTTTGTGTAAAATAATCACAAACCAAGAGTGCAGAGTAGAGAAAGTTTATACAGTTTTAATTTCAATCAAGGTAACTCGTTTCAACTCACCGAAGTGCCTCAAATTGTACTGAGATTGAAACGCCACAATGCTTCACAACAAGTCTTTCGTTAAGAAAACCAAAGGTGGCAAAGTCATGAAGGTGCTTTCTTCTTCCTCTAAAAACCCTAACCCTAACCCCTTTCTTTTCAACTTGCTTTACACCTTTCTAGTGATAATGTGTGTTTTTCATATTTTTTTTATGTCTCTTTGCAGCAAGTGAGGGAACACTACTTGCGAGATGATATATATTGTGGTGCTCCGTCTTGCACTGTCTGTGATTCTTCTGGTGCTCGGCTTAGTAGTTCTGCATCCACAATTCTTGTTGTTGACACCAATGTTGTTCTTAATCAGGTTTGCTTTGTTGTTGTTGTTTTGCCTTAGTTTTGATTTGGATTCTTTGTTACTATACTGCAAAAATAGTGTTTTTTTACAGTGAATTCGAATTTGTGTTTTTGTGATAGATTGATTTGCTGGAAAATTCGGCCATTGATGATGTTGTTGTACTGTCCATTGTGCTGGAAGAGGTTAAGAACAAGAATATGTCTGTTTATAACCGGTTAAGAGCTATCTGTAGCAATTCAAATAGGAAATTCTTTGTTTTTTCCAACGAGTACCACAGGTAGTTTCTTTTAAATTCTATTTTGCATTGTGATTTACTACTTCGTTGCTATGAAAAAAATTATATCATGATGATAATAACAACATACAAGGAAAGTAGGAAATTAAACAAAAAACTAAGAATGAGACAAGGCTGCTCAGTCTCTTTGTTCTATGTTAAAAAATAACTGTCAAGTGCAACTTAGGGGGATGTATAACAACCTTAGACATAGGAGCATTCTGCTCCAACACGAATCATCAAAAAGACCCCAGGAATACAGATTTTTTGTTTGTTTTATTTTTCAATTCAAAGCCCTTTTTAAATATGTCAGTGGTATGCGTCAATGTTATCAGTGCAGTTACGGATCTTTTATTTTTAACAATTGCCATGGCCAATTTGTAAAGGATGTCAACGGCATGGCGTTTTATCGAGTACATTGGCTTTCTTCCGTAGTCCGCCATTCACAATAGATAGCATTGCTATGTGCGAGGGTTGTTGTTATTGGGCAACCTACATTTCTCCATATACATAGTCTTTGGCGTGGGCGGTGTCATTGAGGATTTAGGCTAATATGGCAATACTTTAGTGAATGTGGGTTCTCACCACACAGCACACACCTAAGAATGTACTTTTGGAGCATGAACAAATGCGTGTGGCACAATAACAAGGGATGACCCAATAACAAATCTTGTATAGGCTCCCCATGCTAGCCCAAGGGTGAGGACTGTCAAACATTATGGGACTACTTTGCCATATCTCTAGAAAGATGTGGGATCTTAACATGGCTAAATTCTATTAATTACTGTTGTCCAAGTGAAAGACATCATTTCACAAGAGATCTTGTGAAGAGGGTAGTAGCTTCAGGGTTTTGTTCCTTTTGTTGGGTTGATCATTGTTTACTCATGTAAATGTTTCATCTCTATGCTGCTACGATTATATTTTGCTTATGTATGATATCATGTGCGCTCCCTGTATCTGTTTTGATATTTTGTGTCTCTATTGACAGGGATACATATGTTAAGGAAATGAGCGGGGAAACTAAAAATGACAGGAATGATAGAGGTTTGTTTTTCTTATCAGCTTTGGATTTATTGTTTATTAATTATAAGCTTTCTAGTTAACTCGGACTGTTTTGTTTTTGAGTTGCTGATATAATCCTTATGTAAGTTGTAATTCTAAAGAGTGGTAATGCAGCTATTCGAGTGGCTACACAGTGGTATCAGAAGCATCTAGGTGGTGCAGTAAAGGTTTTGCTTGTAACTAATGATAAAGAGAATAAAAGGAAAGCTAGTGAAGAGGGCATTTGTGCAGAAACAGGTGATTGAATTATATTTTTTGGTGGTTGTATTGTATGTTGAATAGATAGCAAATTAATGTACTTCAGCTGTGTATATGAAGAATTTAAAAACTAACAGTCATTTTTTGTTGAAAGGATTCACCTCAAAGCTTGTTAATCAATCTGTCTTTTGTTTCAGTTGAGTCATATGTCAAGTCTTTGGACCGACCTGATTTACTTGACCTGCTTGTGCGGCCTTCATCTGAAGATGCAGAGATGGCAGATGTTGAAGATCACAGACCATCCAAGAGGAAAGTAATTTATTCAGAGGTATTATTTCTACTCAATATAGAAATCTGTGTATGAAGGTTTGGTTAAAACTGGCATGTGGAGCATTTACGTTCTGTGAATTTTCAGCATAAGCCAATGTCAGAAATCACATCTGGTTTGCATCGAGGAATATATCATCAAGGGAAACTTCGTGTAAACCGTTACAATCCATTTGAAGCATATGTTGGGAGTGAGAGCATTGGTGATGAAATAATTATATATGGGCGCTCTAACATGAATCGAGCGTTCGATGGTGATATTGTGGCAGTTGAACTTTTGCCAGAGGACCAATGGCAAGGGGAGAAGTCTCTATCTATAGTTGGCGAAGGTATGTTAACTAAGCTACCTGTACCCTGTCAAAAGGAAGAATTGCAACTTGTTAACATTTATTCCTTCTTAAGTTATCTCAAAAGCTAATATACCAATTCACTTGGAAAACAAAGCTACATAGGCACTAGTCATCAAAATGTAGGGCTTTTAATTTTTGTCATCCAGACTATTGATTTCATTATTAAATGAAAAATGCTTTACAAGTGCGCAAGATAGAAATATTTATTGGAAATTATAACTTCCACAATTGTTAATCCATTGCATAAGATCGGGAGGGGATAGTAAAATTGTAAAAATAAGATCGTAACTAAGATCAGAAGATCCTACCCAATTATTTTTGTAAGATCAAGAGGGGGTAGCAAGATCGTAAGACATAAGATCGTAACAAAATTCGTAAGAAATTACTTAAAACGAAAAGTTATTTGAAGTTTTTTTACATGATATTTTGGTAGGAACGTGTATTCGTGGGAAAATGCCTCCGCCGAGCCGTAATTGTTGCGTCTCAGCATCTTGTCAACCTTCTCGGCTTGTAATGGCGGTGGCCGGAAAACGGCGAGCGTGGTCGGAAAAGGACTGTTTTTGCCGGAACTGGCCATGATCGCAAAAATCTTTTCATAATTTGGCTACAACACGCAATTCTACTTAAGATCGGGATCGTTGGGGGTGAATGAGATCGCAAAATCGTAAGATTTTAAGATCTAGATCGAGATCTTGACAACCATGATAATCAGTGTTGAACACTTTCAATGTATTGATTCCCTAACCAATGCTAATAGGAAAACATTTATTTGAAATTTTTAGTCCTCAATTTCTTGATTCAGTTCATGAATTTTTAACCATGTGTACACTAAATTTGCTCTTATAGTTGTATATTTTCTTGTATTATTATTTTGGATAAAGGCTTTATCTTTGTAAAGAAGAAATACAAGGGAAAGAGAGGCTCTATCTTCGTATTCACATATTTAAATTATTCAAAGATGAATAAACCTCAATAACTAAGTATTCACATTTGCCTTAATTTGAGCCGGGTAAGCAAGGAAATGATAGAATTGGTAGTTGCACTGTTCATTTTCAGTTATAACTAACTTTTGTTGATCGAATTTTTGTTCGTTACAAAGAGAGAACAGCTGGTTGCACTTATAGTAGCAACCAGTTGACCTGCTGTAGCTGGTGAGATACATTCCAAGCTGACACCTGTCAGTCTTGGCAGTTATAACAGTTCTTTAACTAGCTAACCTAGCATACCTCTAATAGAAATATGCTGCTTTGTTTTATTCCCTCTATACATTGCATTTAACATGAGCATGCTTCTTCTTGAGATTGAAATAGTTCAGCCTTATTTTTGTTTTAGTATGTCCTTTGAAGTGTGAGCATTTTTTTCTATTTAAACTTCCCATGATGTAACATTGTTTGCTTGCAGAAGACGAGGATGAGGATGAAGATGTTCATCTAGCCCCAAATAGTGCTGATGATGCTCCCAGAACTACTCCTCAGCAGGGTTCTACTGGAGTAATAAATGCTGGATCCAGTCGTCCCTCCGGTCGCATTGTTGGTATTATAAAGAGAAACTGGCACTCGTAAGTGTCCTTTTAATGACTTGAAGCATTTTTGCGTGACTTAACAAATCACACTCCATTGATTTGGGAACTGATATTGCTTTTTTTTTTGATCTGTAGAAACTATTGTCACTTTTATATTCAGTAATCATGTGATATGTGCTATTGTCATTGTTGTGTATCATTCTATGTTTCGACTAAGGTCTACCCAGGGTTGTTGTGCATTTTCAGTATCTGGCTTCAATTGCGAATACAATTTTGTATGAAAAGATACAAAAAATTAGATGCATATATCATCTTGTTCTCTAATAAATTTGTAACATCTTCCATATTTCAATTGTTTTTATTGTCAATCTGTTCTTGACATGATTGATGTAATATTTGTCTTTTCAGGTATTGTGGGTCTTTGGAGCCAATGCCTATGCCTGGAGGAAGTCGTGGTGTTGCCTATGCATTGTTTGTCTCCAAAGATCGAAGATTTCCCAAGATTCGTATCCAAACCCGCCAACTTGAGAACCTTTTGGACAAGAGGATTATGGTATCAGTTGATTCTTGGGATCGCCAATCTCGATATCCATCTGGCCATTATGTGCGGACTATAGGAGACATAGGTGATAGAGATACTGAAAGTGAGGTATGGAATTGGAAGATAATAATTATCTGGCACTTTTATGCTTGAATACTGTAATGTTCTTTATAAAGATGATACATATAATCTGATCTAAGTGGTTTTTTTCTTCTTAACCTCAACCTTATTGTATTCTTCTGGCTTTTTAACAATGTGATTTTAAATGTAAGCTATGAAAACTAATGTAATCATCAGGCACTTGAGCAAACCATTGCAAGCCTTTACCCCGCTACACTGAATTGATAATCCGCACAAAATGTATTTGTTTATGTGTTGCAGATGTTGTTTTTTTATTTTTATTATCTCTATACGCCCAAATTCTTAATATTCTTGCATGTCATATTGGTCTGTCTTGCCAATGATATATTGTGATACATATACTTGTATCCATGTTTCTTATATCATTAATAAATTTTCATATTTTGTATTTGATGCATGTCTTCACAACTATTTCTGTTTTTCAACCAACTAAACAACAACATTAATTTTATAACATAACATATTTTTCCTCATTAATATAGGTGGTTTTGATAGAAAATGATATAAACTCAAGGCCATTCTCTGCACAAGTGCTAGCGTGTTTGCCACCGTTGCCATGGTCAGTCTCTTCTGAAGATTTGTCCATTCCATTTAGGCAGGATTTGCGTCATTTGCGTGTCTTCAGTGTAGACCCTCCAGGTTCGAGTCATTTTCTGATTTTTCCATTTCTATTCTTCTGCTGATGGTGAAATAGTACTGTATAGTATGCAAATGTAATTCTAATATCGAAAATGAAATATTTCATGTTTCAACAATGATATAAGTACTTCTATGGCTTCTGGACAGGCTGCAAGGATATTGATGACGCACTTCACTGCTATGCTCTTCCAAATGGAAACTTTGAAGTTGGAGTTCGTATCCTTAGTCTAAGGACATCAATATATATATATATATATATATATATATATATATATATATATATATATATATATATTTATATCATTTAAAATAAAATCAATAAACTATATATTTAAAGTAGCATTTATGGATGGGTCTTAGGTGCATTAAACTTTTTCAGAGAATAATTTCTTTTAAAGTAGCATTTATAGATGGGTCTTCGGTGCATTAGATATTGAAATGTTAAACTTTTTCCAAGAATAATTTCTTTATTTGGAGTCCTTAAAGAGTGCCCTTAGGGCACTCATTAGCATTTCCCTACTACTATTGGATGGATGTTACGATTTCATTTCATCACGTGGATGCTATTTTAGCTTGGCATAAATGTTGGTGCAATTGCTTAAAATTTTAATTAGCATACCTGAATGGTATGTTTTTAGTGTCTTTCCAAAAATGGTCAATCTAAATGCTTTTTCTTATATGCTTGAATTGTTTACTGGTGTATGAAGTATGCTGCTGCTTTTCTGGATCAAATGTTATATTTGGATGTTATTTATTAGGGTTTCTTTTTTAAATAGAATCTGCTAGTCTTGGCTGAAGTACGAAGTTATCAAATCACGTGCTTTAGCGCATGCATGTCTGAATGATAAATAATATGATAATATCCATCCTTTCTCAGGGGTTACTTGACCCTCTTCAACAGTCAGGCTTCAGTAGTTTTACGGCCCTTTTTTGTTTGTCTCCTTTATCTTCCCATTTTATGCGATTTCATCTCTCTTATACAGTTATTCTTTAATGAGTTTCTATCAGACATTGCCGATGTTACAAATTTTGTGTTTCCTGGCACTCCACTCGATGATGAGGCTTCTCAAAGGGGCACATCTGTCTATCTTGTTGAACGAAGAATAGACATGCTTCCAAAACCTTTAACAGAGGGTATTATCATCTAACCTCTTGACTAAATGTTTGTTGCATGCTTAAAACAAAAAAGATACTGTGTGGTTATAGCGCTATTATATGCATTTATTGATAAACTTTTACCTGGCAGATGTATGTTCTCTTCGTTCTGACGTGGAAAGGCTAGCATTCTCTGTCATATGGGTATGTGCAATGTCTAACTTATTGAAATTTATATATTTCGTATATGCATGTGCGTTATTATCGTATGTGCATGTGCAATGTCAAACTTATTGAAATTTATATATTTCGTATATGCATGTGCGTTATTATTGGATATGAATTATTATTTTGTTAAAACCTTCAAAATATGCAACACTGAATCACAAACATACCCGTAAGCTTTCAATTGAAAAGTTTTAGCATTAGCAGAAAGATAACAGCACTAGCATAAGGAGTAGAAATAACTCCATTTTACAGCATTTCCCTGATACGTTTTGCACAGTTGTGTATATGATATGCATTTACAACAAGTGAGAATACCAACTTAGGTAGTATAACAGCTCTAACTTAAGACAAAATATGTTCCTTTGAGCAAAAAACTAGTCCCACAAAGTGTAGATAAGTTCTTGGCCAAGTTGATCATATGGTTTAGGTAAGCTAGTACCATAACATAGCAGCCATTCCACGGGGTGCTATTGTGCTGTCACAGCTGTGGGGTGGGAAGCTATCCGGGTTTGACAACCTAGTTTAAAACCACCGTTTTGGTTATACACTATGTTATTTCTGTAAAAAACGTTTGTACCCAATTATTGAAGGTGACGACGGCTACATTTCATGTTAATGTTCATCTTCCAAATTTTTGTGGTTGCAAAAGGCTATACATCATGTATATGTTATATCAAGTTGATTCCTGTTCATTTCTTGTGGACTGATTAGTTGTAATGATACTGCCATGGTTCCCAGGTGCCTTCCGCAGACTACTGGGGTCTCTTCTATGTGTGTTGATTATTTGTTATTTTTTGAAAGTTCACCATATCTCCTACATGTGTTCAATAATATGACTGATCAAAATGTTTATATGTTATGGCAGAGTTTATATTTTCCAAAAAGATATCAACTTTAGCATTTTGTATTTGGGTACACACTCATAGATTTGCACTTGCATTATTTATGTATGTTCAGGAAATGACACCTGAAGCAGACATTATTTCCACCAGATACACAAAAAGTGTCATAAAATCTGCAGCAGCATTGTCTTATGTTGAAGCACAAGCGAGGATGGATGATAGGTATGCTTTTATTTCTCTTTAGATCCTTTGTGATGATGTGGATCAACTTTTCTTTAATTTAGCATTATTAACTATAATACTAAAGGAAAAAAAGTAAACACTAAAAATATGATTCTATTCTGTAGTTGTGTTATACTTGTACCATAATTGCTTAAAAAATTCTGCACTGGCTTTAGTGATTTTCGCAAAAATGAACAGGACTAGTTAAAGGAAATGTATTATTCTGACCTTTATTTGTAAAAAAGAAAGCCTGTGGTGATTCTGCCGAATGACTGAGTTCATGCTCATGCTAATTGTTGTAAATAATAGATCAAGTTAGTTTTGTTATTTGTTTGTTTTATTTTTTCTTTAATTAGTTTTATCTTATTATAAGGGCCTGTTAAGTAAAGCCCGATAGGTCTAGTATCTTTCTCTATTTAAACAAACTACATATTGAATTGTAACTTAACTTTCCAATATATTATATAATATTTTTCTACACTAATAATTCATACTGATAGTTGATTTATGCTTTTTCAATCAATTTATATGCTAAAATCAAATGACAGTTTCCTATTTTGGCCATGGGGGTAGTCATCCTGTCGATGATGATTAGTTGTATCTTCTAGTCTGTTACTTTGCTATACAATTTTAGTTCCATATATAATTTGGTTGCTGTATCTTGCTTTTCTTTGCAGTCGATTGATGGATCCAGTAACTACTGACTTGAGAAATATGAATAGTTTAGCCAAGGTATGGATTTATGGATGCAGGGTTCTAGTTTTACGTAGCCAAATTGTAAGTAAGGCTGAAATTGTATTTGTTTGCGATCTATCAGAAAATGAGATTAAGGCGTATTGAGAGAGGAGCTTTGACTCTTGCATCTGCAGAAGTCAAATTTCAAATTGACACAGAGACTCATGATCCCCTTGATATTGGTATAATCTCTTCACCTCTTATTTTCCTTGGTATTTCTATTTGAGCCCTTGCAATATGGGAAGTTGCGTGTTATTCTTATTGAATAAGAAATTCTTCTGGGACCATTAAAGTACAATCTATAGGGGAATGAATGGGACCTTTCATCTATTGATTCCTTGTTCTGTTTGTCAAATGTGTCAAACGACTCAAACCTAATCCACAAATGACTCCTACATTCTATATATCATTGTGGAAGTATGTACTTTGTCTGTCTCATTTTAGACGTCCCATTTGAGTTTTGCATATGTAAGAGTTAAGATAATTATTAGTTATGTTGATTTCAATGATAAAAGAGACTTCATTTATTAAAATACTCTTATTAATTGTAGTTAGTGGAGTACTTATGTGAATTGAAATACAATTAATAAGGGTATATTAGTGGGAAAAATTAATAAATGATGCAATCGTATACTAAAGGGACAAATGATTTGAGACATGAAAATATTGCAAAAGGGACACTTATAGTTTGAGACGGAGGTAGTACAAGTTTGCTGACATCATTTAAACCTTAATAATCTATCCATGAATATGTCCTCCTTTTGGATTAGACTGTAGGGGTTTAGTCTGTGTTCTGTCCGACAGTTATTTGTCTCATTTCATTATTGAAATTTAATTTTCCTTTTCCATCTAATCCTTAACATTTCAACATGTGTTCTGTCTAACAATTATTTATATCACATCTTCATTGAAATATGCTTTTCATTTTTCATCACCATCAGGTCCCTAAAACTTCAACTGTAACTTATTTACTTTTGCTTCAAGATGTTTAGTAAAATTGAGTATTTTGTAGGAGAGAAAATTTAGCTCCTCCTTAAAAGGAGTGGTAAAAATACAGGTTTTTTTTGCTTCTGTTTTTGAGAATTTGGTTCTACTGTTTACTTTTATTTACAGGCATGTACCAAATCCGGGAAGCCAATCAAATGGTGGAGGAGTTTATGCTTGCTGCTAATGTTTCTGTTGCGCAACAAATTCTTAAAAGCTTTCCTTTGTGTTCGTTATTAAGGTTGTATTTTTTGATCTCTCCTTTTAATATTTTGATTCGATAGTGTTTTCTAGGGTGAGTTTGTCTAACTGTCTTTAGCTTATTCTGTCTTCTAGTGGGCTTACATTATACTTAAACCATACTATTTCCTCCTCCCTAATCCTTATTACTTTGCTTTTTTTTTTTGGTTATTCCATGTCAAGCACAATAAATTATTTAGGTAAATTAAAGAATACGAATCAAAGTTAACATGCATACGAGTTAATTAATTTTTTATTGCATGGGCTAGTGCACATACTTCTTTCAGTAAACGATTTTTGGTTAATGGTGGATGAAAACAGAATGAATCTCAGCAAAGCATAACATGTGTTGCATTCAGAAGAGTCAAAAGAATTGACACTAGCTTTTTGATTGAAAATTCTGCAAAAGATACTGATAGAAACCAAAAAAAAGTACTTATGTGGTCTTCGCATGGAACAGAGTCATACCACACGAGTCATAAGTCTAGAATGCAGTAGAATCTTTCGATCTATGGTGTAAGCAAGAAGCAAGATACTGATAGAAACCAAAAAGTACAGAGTTAAGTGGCCTTTGCTTGGAACAGAGTCATAACTCATGAGTCATAATAGAATGCAGTAGAATCTTTGGATCTATGGTGTAAGCAAGAAGCAGAATTGTCCAAAGTAGTCAATAGCGGCACTATTCCGCTATAGCGGAGCGGAGGCCGACGACTGCTATGGGAAGAGCCTTAGCGTGCAGAACACCATAACGGCTGCTGTATGGTAAACAGTGGGAAGGCGAAGCAGAGCGGTTCTTGGCTTGGAGCGGTTTCATGCCCACTATCCTTTTTCTCCTCTAAAAGACCAAAATTACCCCTTAAATTTACATTGTTTTAAGGGTAATTTTGTGTTTTCAATCAAATTTGAGTTGGGACTCAACCTTAACCTTCCTTCATAGTCATTTATGCACTTCAAGAGTCATGTGTGCTTTGATTTATGAATACTTTATGACTTGAGTTAATTGTTTAATTTTACATCAAATATATATTTATAATTATTATATGTAATTTGTCCAAAAAATGATCAAATGGAGCAGTCATCCCGCCATACGCTATCCGGCTATCCCAATTTTGGGGTCGGCTGCTCCTCGCCGCTATCCGGGAATGACAACTCTGGAATAGTCCTTAAACTGACATCGATTTTCTTCAATAAGATTTCTTGCTTCTTTGTTCCAAACTTCCAATATGAATCTGCCTATTTAAAGAATATAGACAATGAGGAGATCTTACTCAAACTACTACTGATAAGGATACTGTTATTACAGATTTTTGTCAAGATAAAGAAGCTTTAAACTCTACATTATATGTAATTCCGATTCAAGATAAGGGATTCTACTTGACTTAAATTAAGAAAATGAAACAATCCTAATCAGTAATTCAAGATTTAAGCTTCTGAACTCTTCTTTTTTCGGGTGCCATGTCCATATTGTTATGGCGAATGTACTATTTTATTTTTCTGTGTATACTAAAATCAGTACTTGTGTGGTGGATTTACAAAGGACGATGAAGAAGTGAGACAGAAAATATATTGGGTAGCACGTGGTATTCAAGAGACCCTCATCTCCTTCATTCTTTTATACTCCTTCATTCTTTTATACTCCTTCATTCTTTCCTTTTTTATATATGTACGGGCTAAACTTTCCCTCCCAAACTACCATTGGTTGACTCGCTATCTGTTGCAGTAATCATTCTCTCACTAGATCTCAACTCCCATTGATTTCCTTGTTTGTGCTTCCATAATCTTGTGCACCATCCACAACTCCCAAGAACGGGTAGCTTGGTATATGTTTAGTTTAAAACAGTTGGTAACTTTGTGGTGGATTTAATATGATAGATAAACAAATGAAACATAAAATAGGTGACAGAATTCATGAGACTGTGCACTCTCACCCTTTTAACAGAAACCAACATAAAATGCCTGAAGAGCTATTTATAACTCTTATAGTGTACTGTAATGAAATGCTAATTAAATTATATTGATTTTTTTTTATTAAAATCATAATTAAATTTAAAACTAGAACTAAGATAGGAATATCATCGTAAAGTAAACTGAAATCCCGAAATCATCAGGTCTAAATATTATATCTATGTTTTTGTGAGTACTGTATCTAATAAATGAAATGTTACTTTGTGAATCATCTCCTTTCCAAGCACCCCATACCATTGATTAGTGGCATTAAATATTTGTGCATGATAGAAACTAATAAAACATTTGCATGTGACAAGACTGTACTTGCTGTCCTAGTAATTGTTTTTTGGTTCTTGTGTAGGCGACATCCGACTCCAACTAAAGAGATGCTTGAACCCTTGCTACGTGTTTCTGCTGCAATTGGCCTGAACTTGGACGTCTCATCATCAAAAGCGTTGGCTGATTCTCTTGACCTTGCTGTGGTATATATTTTATTTGTATTTTGCATTTTCACGTCATTTTTGTTTTCTAGTAACAGTATATCATATATGGTTATTGTATAATTATTTTCTGTAATAATGCTATGATTTGGCCTCAGAATCTTTGATGATATATTTATTTTGAGTATTACATGGTCTCAAATATTTCTCCCTCTCACGCGGAGTACCTTTTCAGGGTGGTGATCCATACTTCAACAAGTTGATCCGTATTCTTGCCACTAGATGCATGAGTCAGGTAATTTGAAAATAAATGAGAATCCATGAAATTTAATGAATTTGAAAGAAATTGTATTGAGAGAGGCATCTGTCTGGAACTCGGAACACTTTTATTTGTTTTTCACATTTACAAGAGAAAATTGATTTCGTCTTGTTTCATAGGCAGTTTATTTCTGTAGTGGGGATCTCAGTCCTCCAGAATATCATCATTATGGGCTTGCAACACCTTTATATACCCATTTCACATCACCTATAAGAAGATATGCAGGTAGGTATATTTTCATTATGTTAATATATATACCTGATCAAATGTGCAGAGTAACACAGATGAAATGCTTTTTTTTTTTTGCAGATGTCATTGTACACAGGCTACTTGCTGCTTCTATAGGAATATCCAAGTTGCCATCTGTATTTCAAGACAGGCTGCAGCTCACTAGTATTGCAGACAGTAAGAAATCTCGTCATGATTTAATAAAACTTGATCATTTACGTTTTTATCCAGCCTTAGTGGATGTTTTCTCTTGGACAAAACTATATTTGTCACGACTCATAAATCAAATAGTAAAATTTTCTTTACCAGTTTTGTTCTTTTGGTGTGACATTTAAAATCTTAGTAATGATGTTTTATTTGTGTATCTGGTGTAGATTTAAATTATAGGCACAGAAATGCTCAGATGGCAGGGCGGGCATCTGTAGAGCTGCATACTCTCATTTATTTCCGGAAGAGGTACATGGCAGCTTCTCCACTCTGTTACTACTATTGTTATCTTTTTGTACTTTGCAGCTTATTATGGAGTTCATTTGTCTTTGTTCATGCAGGCCAACAGATACGGAGGCTAGGATAGTAAAGATAAGATCTAATGGATTTTTTGTGTTTGTCCCCAAGTAAAGTATCTTTCCCCTCATTTCTATATTTTTTCTTTTTCTTTTTCGTACCATGAAATGGCGATGATAAAAATAAGATAAGAGAATGTTTTGCTTTATTTCAGTAGGTGTTGTAAGCACTGAAGCACTTATTATGCGAGTTTTCCATTTAAGGTTTGTATGGTATTTTCCTCTCTTGACAGATACGGCATTGAGGGACCTGTATATTTGACAACAAGAGCTGAAAAGGGTAGTGGAGAATGGTATGTAGATGAACAAGAGCAAAAGATAAAAAAGATGGATGGCAGTTTTTCATACAGCATTTTGCAAACAGTACAAATTCACATGGAGGTTGTGGAACCTCAGCCTAACCGGCCAAAACTTCAGCTTACTCTCATCTAGAGATATAATGAGCATTCAACAAGAAGCATGCTGTGAAATGTACCTCCCATTTATATTGCTATCCGTGTTTCAGCACTTAAAGATGCCTGATATTGGAATTGACTGGCATGGATGTTTTGTTGGAAGGGAAAGAAAACATAGGTTCTGCTGTAGCTTGGAGAAACAACATGATAAATGGTTGATGACAAGTTTTTTTATATTTATGTAGTGTTGGTTTGTAAAAGGGATGTGAAATTTTGTCCATTTTGATACTTAGTGCTAGGGTGAACAGCTTTATCAAAATAATACTTTGGCTTTAATATGCCAGCCATCTTAAAATTGAAAGACAGAAAATGGAAGAAATGACATGAATACCCTCGACTGTCTGATGCCCTCTCCATGCATATATATTTTACAATTCCATGAAACCACTGTTCGCGTGTCATCCAAACTTTATTATTGTCTTTTTGTTTGATGGGTATGGTTCTTGAGCATGTAGAGCAAACAATTTACTCATGCTTGTTAGGGATTTTCTTTTCAAATTCTGAATCTTTTATAATTTCTTTATAAAAAATATTCCTTACATTTTAAAATCTGAAATGTGTTTTTGAAATTCTTGAATCGAATCATATCAATATATCTCATGTTTAGAAATAGTTATTCGTATCATTTTTCTTTTCTTTTTAAATCCTGCCAAAATTCCACCAAAAACATGAAATGTATTTCAAATGACAATTAAATGTCAAAGGAGTTCAAAGCTTCATTTTCATAAAGGTGGTAATGTGATCATTATATTTTACGGCGTTTTTCATTACATTCAGTTTGTGCTAGTTTAGTTCCGATGATTGATGGAATTATACAATTTGAAAATGAATTTAATTGATATATATTAAAATATTTGAAAGATTTCACTTTTATTTTAAATATTTAAAAAGTAATGATGTATTATTGATAATGTAAATTTTTTTACACAGATATTATGTAACGAATAATCTCTTTGAAAATATTGAAAACTTTCTTAAGTGTTTTTTTGAAACAATTGTTTTTAGTTTGGTTTGCACTATTTCAGATATGACCACTCCTCATAAATATTGTATCTCAATTACAAAGTTTTCGATATGAATGTTAACGTTCTATCTTCGGATGCATTTTGAACAGCTCAATAAAAAATTGCTAATTGATCCATACAAATTTACTGTTTGTATTTTACAAATCAAATAAAATTGCACTATATTACAAAATTTTATAAATTATTATATATTTTTTAATTTGTTAAAAAAATCAATGAGTACTATGTATATATTTTATCATTTCTTTTTATGATATTTATTTTAATTTAGATATAAAGAAAAACTAAATATTATTTATTTATAAATCTTATTATTTTTATTTAAAATAAAATTGTTATATATTTATTTTTGTTCTATTTTCAATTTATTAATGTTCATTAGGATAAGATTAAAAAAAAAATAATTTAATTTATTTTATATATAAAATATTGATAATAAAAAACAATTATAGTGTTATCATGAGTTTTTTTTATCTAAATAATCTATTTTTTTTTAATAAATATTTCAAATAAATTCTCAAACTATCCCACTTTAATAAAAAAGCATTAGCACATAGGTGTCAAATCAATTGAGTCTATCCTTAAATTTTAAGAGGATATGCCAATTGAGTTGACTTATGCACATAGTGCTGCCAATCCAATTGACGTCTGTGTAAGGAATAAGAGAATGCGCCAATTGCTCACATCTCTTTTCATTATATTGCAAACATGATTTGTTTTCGTCGCCGCTATGGAAAATTGATTTATTCGAGAGACAAACCTCCGATGAAGATGCTCTTCTAGAACATTTGTAATTTCAAGCAACTATAGAGGGAGTTGGTTCATTGGTTAGACGGAGACATACCTGAAGGCGAAAAAATTAGAAGTATTGAGAGACACGATGCCGTACGTTGGTGAGTGCGAGTTAAAAATGATAGGATGCAAGAGAAATGATGTTTGGACCAAATGATATCAGTTTGATTGTTGTAATCGGTTAGAAATATTGTGTTTAAATGTTGTGGTTAAGTATTTTTATTTATTTTGATGTATATTGTATGTGTTGTTTATTCAAACCTTTCATTGTGATATTTGATTTTTTTGTTGGAAAGTGTTGTTGTTTTTAAGTGTGTTTAAGTTAGGGTGATGTTTGTTGTTAACATTCTTGTAAAAAAGTTATTAATATATCAAAATCAAAGGTTACAAAAATTGAAAGGAGGTACTAAACTATGATGCAGAGTTTGCTCAGAGATTGAGACATTTTTTCTTACTGTGTTTGGATTGACGATATATACTACATAATCTTATCATTTTATCATCCGTATCCATTTCTGTTCTAATACACCGCTGTTTGGCTATCCTTTTTTCTTTCTTCGCATCTCATCGTTGTGCCAAACTATATCCCATTGATATGGAGACAAATATTCCTCCATTGTTAGAACTGAGAAGCTTTCGTTGTAAACATTCATGACGATAATGACTTTGTAAACATCAGATATATGTCTGTAAGCGTCATAACGATATGTGCGCATGTCCGAATGACATGGGGGCAAGGTATACGGAAGACCTGAAACTTGCCATAGTCGTACTAATTTCTATTTAGTATAGTCACATGCATGCACTTTCTTATAATTACATAGTATAGTATTTAAAATTTACTTAAGAGTGCAATTTCATATATATTGTCTTTTAGACGTAAGATAAAATTGTAAGACATAATCCATATTTATGCAACAAATTATAAATTTATTTTGACAATTATAAATTTATTTTATGGTAATATATGAATGACTTAACACAAAATTCTGTTATCATTTATATGTGTATGTATGAAACAATAATTTTTTTTTGTAAAAGTTGAATCACCTAAGACGTATTTGGTTTGGTTTGGTTTGATTTTCTTTTATTTTTAAAATCAACCGAATCAAATTGAATTACACATTTTCTCTCTCTTGCGATTCAGATAACTTTTAACGTAAAAGTCGTATAAACCGCACCGCAAACTCCTGTATACACCCGAAATTTTTTTATTTTATATAATGAATTGTTGACATTGGTAAGAGAAGTTCAAATGTACCATTGTTATTTTAAGATTGGATTCATGTCGAAAAATATAAATTATTTTTTATGTTGAAATGTGAGAGAGGGGGGTGGGGGTGCACATAAACAATATAAAATGTAGGTGAACGTCGAAGGATCACATACTTGAAATGTTAGTGTTCATTTTGAATGATGGATTGTTTTTTTACTAGTGGTATATGTAGTGTTAGCATTGTGAATGAGAAACACAATCATAAGATGAGAGAATTCTTTGAAAGTTATAAATATTCGGAACATCTAAAACTAGAAGAGGTTAATCTTGTTTGCGAAATAACAACTAATATGATTTTTCCAAAAAATAATTTTCATGACGTTGAAGAAAAAATCTTCGCAATGCAACTACTATTGGACATGTTTATTTACAAGTCAAAGATTCAAATAATCTATTAGAGGTCCAAGACTAGAAGTGTAACATATGAAATGTTATGTTGAAAATAAATATGTTAGAAATCAATCTTTTTTTTGAGAAAATAAGTACAAATAATTTTTACACACAAAAACTTTGATGCATGAAAAAAAAACAATTATAACCGGACAAATGATCTCAAGTTATAAAAATAATAATATGTGAAAATATATATATATTTTTTAATCTAAATCGACCTACGTTAGAGGGAGAGAGTATCTCTTCGATTCACTATACTTCAAAAGTTGTTACAATAGATTATAATATAAGTTACAAGAAAATACATTTGAAATTTCAAAACTAAGTTTTATTTTTTATCCAAATATTTTTCAATCTGTCAATATGATAATCAAACAAACTCAAAGTGTTTAAAGTGTTTCCCACGTCATTGAATCTCCTTTGAATCTATTATGACCATTGTAAAGTGTAAACATATGTCAATGCATTTCTTTTATCTCATGATAAACTTGATATTTGACCAAGTGAATGTCACTTTGACTACCATAATTTATCTTCACACATCTCGTAATCCATAATTCTCCAATCATGTCTTTCATCCATATGGATTCTTTGACTACTTCAATAAGGAAAATATATTTCTCTTGAATAGTAGATAGCACGACCACTGACGGTTGATTTTCCTTTCAACTTATAGCTATCGCAAACAACGTAAATACAAAACTTGATATGGATTTTCTACTGTCCATATTACCTACATAGTATGAATATACAAATCCCTCTAAAACATCTTCATCTTAAACTGGTCTTGTGTACTTTAAACCACTATTTAGAGTGCTATTCAAATACCTCAGCACCCACTTCAAAGTTTCTCAATAACTTTGATCGAAATTTACTATACTTACTACATATGTTAAATTCGATTTACTATAAATCATACCATACATAATACTTCCAAATCACTTGCGTAGTGAGTAATATCCAATATATTCTTCTCTTCCTAGGTTTGAGGACATTATTTAACCGAAAGATTTGTTTGATGATCCAAAGGAGTGTTGACGACTTTAGCATCTTGCATTCTAAGTCACTCCACCACTTTCATCAAGTAACTAGATTGAGATAAAATAATTCACTCTTGTTGCGGATTTTGATGATATCCATACCCATGATTCTTTTAGCTTCACCAAGATCTTTCATTTCAAATTCACCATTAAAGACCACCTTGAGCTTACCGATCTCTATCTTTCTAGAATTTTCCATCAAAATATCATCAACATATAGAAGGAGGTAAATGATAATTTCTTATTCCTCTTTAATATGTATACACAACTGTCGTATTTACATCTTAAAAAATCACGTTTAAGAAGAAATACATCAAACCAACGATACCACTATCTTGGACTTTATTTCAACTTATGCAATGATTTATTCAACAAACATACCTTAGCCTTATCTTCTACAAAACCTTCAGATTGTTCCATGTAGATTGTTTTTTCTAGGTCTCCATGTAAGAAAGTTGTTTTAACGTCCATCTCTTCCAACTCAAGATTCTATTGATTTATAATTTCCATAAGCGACCTTATAGAATAATATTTTACCACATGTGAAAAAAATTCACGGTAATCATTTCCTTCAAACTGAGTAAAACCCTTTGCTATAAGTCTTGCCTTAACCTTGTTTCTTCAATTTAGGAATACCTTCATTCTTCTCGAAGACCCATTTACATCTAACCACCATTTGTTTCTTTGTATCATAAGATCCCAAGTACGATTCTTCATCAAAGAGTTCATCTCATTATTTACCACCATCAACCATATTTGACTATCTTTGCTTTTGAATTCTTCTTTAAGGGTCTTTGGTTATGAGTCCTACAATCCTTCAGCCACATTTAAAGCATAACACATAAGATCAACACAACCGTACCTTTGAGGTGGTACAATCTCCATTCTAACTCTATCATGATACAAGTGATAATTAAGAGACATTGTATGTTAACCTTCATTAATAATGGAAACGGGAGTCTCAACTACCTCATCATCTCTAATCTCACTAGTAGGAACCTCCACCTCAAATTGATTCTTTTCCACCATAGTTTTGGATTCTTTAATCTCCAGGCCTTTTCACTTCACCCCATACGAGTTTCATCAAATGTAACATAACTGTTTATGATAAGTTTTGATCCTCCAGGATCCATCTTCCACAGTTTGTAACAATTCACTCCTTCAGGATAACCAATGACACTTCACAACCCTAACATCAAGTTTATCTAAAGCTCCGAAAATCTTAAAATTTGAGTAGTCTACCGATTTTCCATTCCAAACTTCCATAGGTGTCTTGAAGTTTATTCCTAGGGATGTACATTTGTTTATAAAGTAAGTTGGTATAGCAAAACATTTACCACTAGAAAATCTTTGGTAATCCAACCCAACTCCCAACAATATACACATTACTCTTTCCAAAATGGTTTTATTCGTGATTTTTGTTAAGTCATTTTGTTGAGGTGTGCTTACAACAGTTCTATGCCTCTTGATACCATATTTCCTTAAAAAATCATTAAACCTCTCTGAAATAAACTCCAGACCATTGTTAGTTCTTAATACATTCAATTTAGTTTCTACTTGGTTTTCTATAAGAGAATATCATTCATTAAACTTTTCAAAGGTGTCATTTTTACTTTTCAGAATGTAGAACCATACTCTTATAGATAAATCATCAATAATATAGATAAAATAGAACCCACCCCCATGAGTTTCCACCCTTGCCAGACCCCACAAATCTGAGTGAACAGGATCAAAAGGTCTACTAGAATTATGCACACCACTCCCAAACTTCATCCTATATTGATTTCCTAAAATGAAATGGTAAAAAAGTTCTAGTTTATTTAATTTACCAATCCCTATAAAAACTTGTTTAGCAAGTTCAACTAAACCTCTTTCCCTAACATGCCCTAATCTCAAATGCCACAACTGAGATTTATCAAGAAGGTCTTGACTTGATCATGATGCATGACCAATAACATTGAAACCATCCAAAATATACAACCCACACACTTTGGACCCTTTAGCCATTATTAAATCATCATGTGAAATTTGTAACACCCTACATTTAATTCTAGTATATTGGCCTAGATCATCAAACATGCTTATGGACAACAAACTTTGGTTAAGTTTGGGAATATACCTTACATTACTAAGAAAGACCTCACAATCATAGAACATTTTCGGTCTGACTATACAAATATCATGCACTTCGTAAGCCTTATTGTTTTTGATTCAAACAACTCCACCTTCTTTCAAGACATGTGATAAGAGCAACCTGATTTTATAACCCAATTCTTCTCTATTTTCAAACCTATTACCACTAGTGCACCGACACTTTCATAACCATTTTTGTCTGAGGCAATCACAATATGATAAGAATCACCCTTGTCCCCTCTTTCAAGTCAATCCTTATTTAAGTGACCAGTTTGTGACAAATGAAACATTTAAAATTTGACTTGTAAAAAACATGGACTTGGATTTTGGCATGGCTCTTCACTTTTTGGTTTCCTCTAGTCTCACTCCTTCCTATTGACACACTTAATCCTTCACCACTATTGTAAACCTTCAAATCTTTCAACTATAATAACTCCTTTGATCTTACGATTGTCTAAACTTCATCCAAAGTGATAGTTTGTTACTTACCACAAAGAAGGGCATCCTTAAAATTCCGAGTTGGGTAATGAGCTTAACAATAGTAAAACCTTGTTCTCATCTTCAATTTTCACCTCAATATTTTGCAAATTATAAATGATCTTGTGAAATCCTAGCAACTGATCCATAATAGATTTATTCTCCACCATATAGAAAGAATAAAGTTTTTGTTTCATACACAATTTTTGAGCCAATGACTTGGTCATATATGTCGATTCAATCTTGGTCCACATATCAACTGCGGTCTTCTCCCTTATTATTTCCCTTAATATTTTATCTCTAAAGGCACAAGGTATTAACATTTCTAACCTTATCCACCATCTTCATCTTCTCAACTTGTGCAAGGCTTGAAGACATCAATGTCTCTCCCTTCAATGCTTCTATACACCATTGTTGAATTAGTGTTGCTCGCATCTTTAACTTCCATAATCTAAAGTCATTGTATTTGGAAAACTTATCAATGTCCCATTTGGAGCCCATGATTCTCGCTCATAAACTTAACCCCTTTTTCCTACGATGAATGCTACTAGTTGAGAAAATAAGTACAAATGATTTTCACACACCAAGACTTTGATGTGTGCGACAAAGAGCAATGAAAACCAGATAAATGATCTCAAGCAATAAAAATAATAATACACGAGAACACAAAGAAATTGTGTACCAAATTTGGCCAAACCTATCCATGTCTAGGATAGGGAGAAACTATTCGATTAATTATACTTCAAAAGTTGTTACAGAAGATTAAAATATGAGTTACAAGAAAATAACCTTTTAGAGTTCCCAAACTAAATCCTATTTTCTATCCAAGTATTTTTCAATCTCTTCAAATCTCAATATAAGAATCACACAAATCTAAGATGTTTAAAGTGTTTGCTAAATCTCTTTGATTACCTCAAAAGGCTTCTGAACACTAATAATATAGTTCAAGGAATTTTTATCCTTTGATTATCACTAGGTACAATAGGAACAATAGGTTGTGTAATATACATAAATGTATAGGTAGTTAAGCAATGCATTTTGTTCTTTTTTGGTACGCTACACTTCTACCGTTTTTGTTCGGAAGAGACCCGTATGACTTATCACTGTTGCCTCTTTATGCGGACCATGCTGCAACGCATGTGTGAGACAGAAAGATAAAGTTGATATGTATTTATTATTTGAAACACATGTGCTATAACGTTCAAACTTTCTGATAATGATTTATTTTTCTGCAATACCATGATGCTTTAAAATGCATCAACCATTATTGGAAGATTACGAGGGTGCACTAACCTAAAGAGAAGTGATTTCACGATACCAAACAACTATCTGAGCTACGAGATATATGCATGATTAATTATACTACTATTAACCATGGTATGCTCTGAGACGTCATATTTTTATCTTCTGCATTTTGAGATGTCTATCACACTAGATAATGTGTCATGCATGCTACATCTTCCGATCATAGGAAGATTATTAGACCACTATAGGATGACCAAATCTGATGTACTGGAGATGATGGTGACCTACTTGGGAGTTGGCCCAACGAATGCCCTAAAGGAGATTAAAGTCACTAGAGTGGCTAATGCTAGATTTAGATTCATGGAGAGCCAATATACACACCATCTGTCTGTGATAGAGCAGGCCGATGGTGATAATGATCAGGTAATGCATCATAAAGCATGCACATTCAGTTTATACCACATGTACTTGGTTGGCACGCCGATATTTGTGGGTAAGAGTTCCTATCACGTCGATGTGGTTTACCTTATATACTTCATTGACTTGGATCAGACTCATGAGTACAACTTAGGGTCCGTTTGTTTGGTTCACCTATACTTCAAGTTAGTAGAAGGTTGTCTTTGGAAGACCATACACATGACAACTAGATGCACACCATTGGCGGAAATATATTTGCATCCTTTATTGTTTATGTATCATTTTCATATCACTTGTGGTACACCATTACTAATAATTAATTTGTACCATTTTTAGGCATGTATCTTATAACACTTCCCACGCATCTCCGAATGGTCCTATGTTGATGACTACACCGAGGATATGCCACATGCTTATGCATTCATCCTGCTCAGCTGGAATTAGTCGATTGAGACCTTCAGAGTGTATCTTGACCATACAACATATGATATACGCTTCTGTTCGTACGACCTTCACCGTCAGACGTTTAACTTAGATGACATAGCCTTCTACTCGGGAATGTTACCTTATGGCTCACGTATGATGTATCCACATCTTTCTGAGCGAGTCATGCGTCAGTTCAGGTATATGCAGGTTATTCCAAGAGAACCGTTTGTGTCTGCTCCTCATACTATGGTTCACAAAGATGTAGATGCCATGTATGATGATTTCCTTATGAGTCATACCCTGAAGTTATAAGAATAAATGGATATACAAAACAGTGCAAATTATAAAGCGATTAAACTTATGAGTTATACCATGAAGTTATGAGAAAGATTAATTGAATGGATATTAAGAAAAGAGACTCAAGTCACTGAGAATAAATTTGGATTTTTTCCCGGGAGGTCGAGCATGGAAGTGATCTATCTATTAAGATGGGCGATAGAGCAATATCGAATGGACCAATAAGACTTGCACTTAACTTTATTGACTTGGAGAAGGCGTATGATATAGTGCCTAGAGAGATTTTATGAAGATCCCTGGAGAAGAAAGACGTTAGGATTGCATATATTCAAGTTATCCAAGATATGTATGAATGAGTATCGACTAGTGTACGAACGAAGGGTGGAGAGACGAACGATTTCCCCATTACAATAAGTTTGCACCTAAGTTCAACTCTGAGCCCCTACCTTCTCACTTTAGTTTTGGATGTACTTACGGAGGACATCCAAGAGCTATCACTGAGATGCATACTTTTTGTAGATGATATAGTCCTACTTGGAGAGTCAGAGAAGAATTTATATAAGAGGTTGGAGACGAGCATTAAAAACTGATGGCTTTCACCTAAGCAGAAATAAGATAGAATATATGGAATGTAATTTCAACAAAAGGAGAAGCACTTCTAACCTAGAGGTGAAATTTGGAGACCATATCATCGCACAGGTCACATGACTTAAATATCTTGTGTTTGTAATACAAAATGAGGGACAAATATAAGAGTATGTAAACCATCATATTCATGCTGAGTGGTTAAAATAGACCGTTTGTGTGTGGTGGTGGTGGTGGTGGTGGTGGGGGGGGGGGGGGGGGTTCAGGGATTTTATGTGACATAATGATACCACTCAAATTGAAGGGGAAATTTCATCGGACTGCGGTGAGACCTGGGATTTTGTATGGGACAGAATATCGGACGCTTAAGAATCAACACATGAGTAAAGTAAGTGTAGAAAAGATGAGGAAATTACATTGGATGTGTGGTAAGACTAGACATGATAAGATCAAAAATGACAAGATTATAGAGAGTGTTGAGGTAGAATCTATAGTATAAAAGATGGTGGAAAATGGACTTTGGTGGTTTGAGCATGTAGAGAGAAAACATGTAGATTCAATGGTTAGGAGAGTATATCAGATTTAGATGAGTCATATAGCTAGAGGTAGAAGAATATCTTGGAAAACTTTAAGTGAAGTTATTAAGAAAGATATCAAGATTAACAATTTGGATAAAACCATGACCCTGAATATAACATTTTGGTGGAAATTGATCTCTGTAGCCGACCCTACTGATCGGTCACCATTTCCATTGAATTCCCGCCGTTAATCCGACATATTGTCATCACTTTGGTAAGATTTATGTTTGTTTTTAGTTGCTTTGGAGTCATTTATCATGTTTTGTTGGTTTGGTATCGCATTGCATTCGATTACAAGTTTATGTCAAAAAGATCTCGTTTATGCTTCGTTTGGTAGTGTCATTGTTACAGGCCATTGCACAGGTTTAAAAGCAAGAATGGTGAAGTTATGGACACTCTGAAAGGCAAAAATATGAAGAAACAGTAGGTCAACACGGGCACCCGTGTGCCACAACACTGCCCGTGTTGTTGATCAGGCAGAGCAAAAGAGGAGAAGAAAAACAGAGATCAACACGGGCACCCGTGTGTCACCACACGGCCGTGTTAATTAAAACAGTGCATTAACATGGGCACCCGTGTGAGGGAACACGGCCCGTGTTGTTGCCTCTGTAGCCTGTGCTGAAAATAATTAATTATGGAGAACAACACGGCCACCCGTGTGATGACACACGACCGTGTTGATTGGACGCAACTTGGAAAACCTAGTTTTTGCTTTGTGAACCGATTCTGCTCATTAAGGGTAGTTTGGACCTTTTGCTTGGAAGAGATGCATCTGAAGCTATAAGAAGGCTTGGAAGAGAAAGAAGAAGGCACCTTTTGACAGACGAAAGAAAACATTGCATTGAGACGATAGCGAATACGAAGGATTTGAAGACGGCGAGATTCAAGGGCATCAACCATTGAAGATCAAACTCTCTTGATTCTTTGTAATGTCTAATCTTTACATTATGAGTTCTTTAAGTACTATGAGAGGCTAAACCCCCTGATGCTAGGGGGTGGTCCTAATGTTATCGCATGCTATGAATTTGAACCAATGATTTCTTGATTACTATGTTACGTATTTCAATTCAATTGTGTGATGTTATTATGCTTTTGTATCAGACAAATACAAATTGATCTATGGCTTCCAATAACAGGATTGTGATTGTTAGGGTTTTCACACAATTGGGTTTATGAATGCATCATCTAGGACTAGTAACTTTCGTAAATCACCGTAAACCTTGATATTTTGTATGATTAAAACCAATGATTAATTGAATGGACATTTGAGTAAGAATTGGTAGTTTAATAGTTTCTTCCTTAAGGACTTAAGTAAGAATATTCTGAGGTTAGGTGATTGAATGTTTCATATGTATTAAGGAAATCGTAACTGAATTCATAACCGGTTAACTCAACCGCTCACCCTAGCATCTTTTATCTTAATCAATTATTTTTACTCTTTGTGTGTTTACTATTATAAATTCCCAAACAACCCAACCATTATCTTTTTGTTCTGATAGAATCAAATTAAAATAAGTATTTCCTACGCAATCCTTGAGATCGATACTTGGAAATAAAACTCCTTATTACTACATCGGTAAAAATAATACACTTCAGCTGCATTCCATGGCTGCTAATCCACCACCACCAGAGAGACTCCTTGGTGACTATGGTGGAACCAACACCCCGGGTGGTCGTATGACAATTGTCAACCAACCGGTTAATATGGAACAATTTCAGCTGCATTCCAACACCATCAATTAACTCGAAAGACGGTCCTTCTCTGGAAGAGTGAATGAAGATGTCAACAAGCATTTGCAAAGATTTTTAACCATGAGCACAACACTGAAAATGCCTGGACATAGCGAAGAAGCAGTCCGACTTCGTATGTTCCTATTCACTTTAGCATATGAGGCTGAAGAGTGGTTCTATTCCTTACCTGCTGGTAGTATTACTACATGGGAGCACATGGAAACAACATTCTTGCAGGAGTATTTTCCCGCATCGGTGTCATTGCGGAAAAGATATGAGATCCTAAACTTCAAACAGAAGCAGGGTGAGTCACTAGGAGATGCCTACAAACGATTCAAGAGAATCCTAGTGGCTTGTACTACTCACAACATGGATGAAACTGAACAAATGCAAATGTTTGTCAATGGTCTTCGAATTCAAACAAGAAAAATCCTTGATTCAGCAGCTGGTGGCTCAGCCAACTTTGCAACAGCCACCGGTATGAAGAAGATAATTGAAGCTATTGCCTCGAACGGGCATTTAGAGTTATATGACAGGGTATCAAGCAAATCTGCAGTTATTGACTTGAAACTGGAAACAAATAAACAGGTGAAAATTGAAGAAGCTGATGCTGCGGAGGTAGAAAAAAGGTTGAGAGCACTAAACATAGGTGCTCAGAAAGTGGCTCAAGTGCAATAGGCACCGAGTGAAGTGTGTGACATTTACAATGGACCACACAATACTGTTCATTGTTTTGCAACACCGCAACAGATCGAAGATATAAATTTTTTAAAGCAGAACAATCCCTACTCCAACACATACAATCCGGGGTGGAAAAATCATCCCAATTTTGCATGGAAAGATCAAAGAGGGAACGTGCAACAGCAGGCACAGGGTCAATATCAAAATCAATATCAGCAGCAGCAACAACAGGTACCTAAGAAGGCAGATTGGAAGATCGCAATTGAAAAGATGGCAGCTCACAACATCCAATTCCAAGAGGAAACTCAAAATAATCAGAAGAACACTACAGCATCCATAAAAAATCTTGAAATTCAGATGGGTCAAATCGCCCAACAGTTAGCCTCAAACTCCCATGCACCTGGCACGCTTCCTAGTGGGACAGTTGTTAATCCCCGTGATCAAAGTCACATTAAAGCTGTGGTCACCAGAAAAGGAAAAGCTAAGGAACCACAAGTTGACGAACAGGTTGAAGAAGATGGATTGTTGGAAGATGACTTGGAGATTAGAGAAGAGCCGAAACAAACTGAAGAAGTAGTGGTCAAGCCGACAAGCCAACAAGAGAAACAAAAACCAAAGATCATTCTTCCTTTTCCGACAAGAACAAAGAAGAAAGATCTCCATGATTTTTTTTTTGAGAAATTCTTAGAATTATTCAAGAAGCTCGAGATCAACATACCTTTTGCTGAAGCTCTGGAATAGATGCCGATCTATGCCAAATTCATGAAAGACATCATATCAAAGAAAAGGTCGATCGACAGCGAGCCAGTCATGCTAACTGAAACTTGTAGTGCTATTTTGCAGGGCCTAAAAATTCCGATGAAGAAAAAAGATAGAGGTGCAGTCACTATTCCGTGTACCATTGGAGATAGATCATTCAAAAAGGCACTGATCGATTTGGGAGCAAGTGTGAGTCTAATGCCCCTCTCAATTTACAAAAAACTTGAGTTAGGGGAGGTGCAGGATACTCGCATGACACTGCAGTTTGCGGATCATTCTATGAAGAGACCCTATGGTATAGCAACATATGTTCTGGTGAAGATTGATAAATTTGTATTCCCGGTGGATTTTGTGATACTCGAGATGCCGGAAGATGAGGAGATTCCTCTCATATTGGGAAGACCTTTCCTGGAAACTGGAAGATGCATGATAGATATTGAGGAAGGAACCATGACCCTCAAAGTTTATGATGAAAAGCTCAAAATTGATGTGAGGGATACTATGAAATTCAAGGATGACGAAGGGGCGAGTAAAAGTATTGAAGTGTTAGATACAGTTTTTGCTCAATCTATACAGATTACAACACCCAAGCTTCCTTTGGAGAGAGTTTTGAGTTTATCTATTGTTGAGGATACTGAAGGAATTGATGAGAAAGAATCCGAAGTGGTAGCGATGTTAAAGGAACAACCGCCTTGGGTTCGTTCCCGACCACAACGGTGGGAGGAGCTTCGACCTAAAACATCTTCAGAATCAAAACAGGATATAAAAAAGGGGATAGAGTTGAAACAACTACCAGAACATCTCAAATATGTCTTTCTTGACAATGAGGAAAAATGTCCAGCAATCATCAATTCAGGTTTGAGAGAGACCCAAGAAGGAGAGCTAATCAAAGTCCTAAAGAAATACAAGGGTGCTATTGGGTGGGCGATGGACGATTTGAAAGGAATCAGCCCGACGATGTGTATGCACAAGATTTTGATGGAGGATAATCAGAAACCGGTCGTTCAACCTCAAAGAAGACTGAATCCAGCTATGAAAGAAGTTGTTCGCAAGGAGGTTGTGAAACTTTTAGATGCGGGGTTAATTTACCCAATATCTGACAATTCGTGGGTAAGCCCAGTTCATGTGGTACCAAAGAAGGGAGAGGCAACTGTGATAAAAAATGAGAAAAATGAGTTGATCCCCACCCGTACTGTTACAGGTTGGAGAGTTTGCATAGACTATCGAAGGCTGAACACTGCTACAAGGAAGGATAATTTTCCTTTACCTTTTATCGATCAGATGTTGGAAAGATTGGCAGGTCATGATTTCTACTGTTTTCTGGATGGGTACTCAGGGTACAACCAAATTGCGGTGGCACCTGAGGATCAAGAAAAAACAGCGTTCACATGCCCGTATGAAATCTTTGCTTATAGAAGAATGCCATTTGGTTTATGCAACGCACCTGCGACATTTCAGAGGTGCATGACATCCATATTTTCCGATATGCTTGAGAAGCATATGGAGGTGTTTATGGATGATTTTTCGGTTTTTGGATCTTCTTTCGAAAATTGTTTGTATAATCTTTCACTTGTGCTGGAAAGATGTCAACAAACCAATCTAATTATGAATTGGGAAAAGTGTCACTTCATGGTGAGAGAAGGGATAGTACTAGGTCATAAAATTTCCCATCAAGGGATAGAAGTTGACAAGGCAAAAGTGGAAGTAATCGCCAATCTCCCTCATCCTGTGAATGAGAAGGGGATACAAAGTTTCTTGGGACATGCAGGATTCTATCGTAGGTTCATAAAAGATTTCTCCAAGATCGCAAAACCTTTGACTAGCCTGCTTGTGAAGGATACTCCGTTTCTGTTTGACAAAAAGTGCAATGAAGCCTTCGAGACTCTGAAAAATAAATTGGTGTTTGCTCCTATAGTGATCTCGCGTGACTGGTCTCTACCCTTTGAGATAATGTGCGATGCGAGCGATATAGCAGTAGGGGCAGTCTTGGGGCAAAGAAAAGACAAACGCCTCCACGTCATCTACTATGCTAGCCATGTGTTGAATCCAGCCCAGATGAATTATGCAACCACAGAGAAGGAGTTACTGGCTGTGGTTTATGCCTTTGACAAATTTCGGCAATACTTGTTGGGAACAAAGGTAATTGTTTATTTTGACCATGCTGTGTTGAAATATCTTTTTTCTAAACAGAACTCGAAGCCAAGGCTGCTCAGATGGATCTTGCTGTTGCAAGAATTTGACCTTGAAATTCGAGACAAAAAGGGGTGTGAAAACACCGTTGCTGACCACCTATCTCGAATGTCTCCGATTGAAGAAACGGAAGAGAAACATCCCATAAAGGACGAGTTTATAGATGAAAGAATCCTCGCGGTGGTGGGTGTTCCTTGGTTTGCTGACTACGCAAACTACCTGGTGGGTGGTATAATTCCTGATGACTTTGATTATAACAAAAAGAAAAAGTTTCTTCATGATTGCAGGTTTTATTTGTGGGACGAACCATTCTTGTATAAGAAAGGGGTAGACGAACTAATTCGTTGATGTGTCCCTAAGGAAGAACAAAATGAAGTCTTAAAGGCATGTCATGACTCAGATTATGGGGGACACTTTAGTGGAGACAGGACAGCCGCAAAAGTCCTCCAATCAGGGTTGTACTGGCCCACGTTGTTTAAGGATGCCCAAGTGGTTGTGAAGGAATGTGACAGATGCCAACGGACAGGAAATATTCCTAGGAGGAATCAGATGCCTCAAAAGGGCATGCTTGAAGTGGAATTATTTGATGTTTGGGGGATAGACTTTATGGGGCCATTTCCACCCTCATTTGGAAAAAATTATATTCTGGTGGCTGTAGACTATGTCTCCAAATGGGTGGAAGCCGTAGCCCTCCCTTCTAATGACGCGAGAGCAGTGGTAAACTTCCTTAAACAAAACATCTTCTCAAGGTTTGGTGTGCCTAGAGCACTTATCAGTGATGAAGGAACACATTTCTTGAATAAGCTCATGGAGAACTTATTGAAGAAATATAATGTGAAGCACAAGATTGCCACACCATATCATCCCCAAACGAGTGGGCAAGTTGAAGTGTCTAATCGGCAAATTAAAAAGATTTTGGAAAAGACAGTGAGTGCTTCACGAAAAGATTGGGCAATCAAATTGGATGACGCGTTATGGGCGTACCGAACCGCTTTCAAAACACCAATTGACATGTCTCTGTATCAGCTGATTTATGGTAAGGCTTGTCATCTTCCTCTGGAATTAGAGCACAAAGCCTTTTGGGCATCCAAGTTCTTAAATTGTGATCTTGCAAAAGCCGGTGAATCCCGAATTCTTCAACTTCACGAGTTAGAAGAATTTCGTAATCAGGCATATGAGAATGCAAAGATGTACAAGGAGCAAACACGGAAGTGGCATGATCAGAGAATCATCAAGAAAGATTTCTGGGAAGGACAACTGGTATTGTTGTTCAATTCGAGGCTCAAGTTGTTTCCTGGGAAATTAAAGTCAAGATGGTCCGGGCCATTTGTCGTGCATAAGGTTTTTCCTCACGGAGCAATCGAGATTAAGAACCAAAACAATGGAGATATATTCAAGGTGAATGGCCAGAGGTTGAAGCCTTATTACAGAGGCCAACCACCTGGATTGATTGACCATATGCGCCTTGCCTAATGAGGTGGGCAACCGTCGAGCCATGCGACGTTAAACGAAGCGCTTCGTGGGAGGCAACCCATGTGTTCGATTGTTAACTTATTTTGTTTTTGTTTCTTTCTTTTCTTTTCTGTATGGGTATGAAACGTTGTTGCAGGTAAGGAGTAGACTTGGAGAGTATAGTCATAATCACTTCTCAGTGAGAGGATGCCAGACCAAAGAAGCATTGCCGAATTCAGAAATTGAGGAAAATAGGGCATCCACACGGCCACCCGTGTGCTGACACACGGCCGTGTTAATCTAAACAGTGGATTAACACGGGCGCCCGTGTGGTGACACACGGCCGTGTTAATCTAAATAGTGGATTAACACGGGCGCCCGTGTGCAAGAACACGGCCGTGTTGTTTGTAACGGGTAAATTTTTCAAATTTTGTGATTTTGGGTATTTTCAATATTGGGCCCCACTTGCTATTATATCTCTTCCCCACCACTCATTCTCACTTTTTCTGATTTTGGAAACCTCTCTCTCCCTCTTCCTCCATTGTTAACCTAGCCTCCATCAAATTAAGCTTCACTTTTCTCATAGCTCCACTCATTTTAACCTCATCTCACCTTCACAAAAATTATTCCTCTCGCCGTCCTCTACACAGTGACGGTTGCAGTTTTCACTAACCTATTCTTTGGATTTTGAGAAATTTTTGTCAGGTACCATTATGCCCCCAAAGCGTGAAAGCAAGGAGAAGGAGGTAGCCACGTGTTCTCGACCAAAGCAACGAGTTAGACGCTCTACAAACCCTCATGGCATTTTGTTTGACCAACCGGATCATCAAGAGAGGTATGTGATTCTAGCTAAACGTAAGCTTATTCCGACCCGATATATGTGTGATGCTACCCTGGATGAGTTAGGTTTGAAAGAAGAGGTGCACCGCATGTTCCACAACATCGGTATGTTGGAATACATGCAATTCGAAGCACCGACCTTCGCTCGGATCACCCTTGAATTCTTGAGTACGGTTGAGTTCAAGATGAGGAGAAGGTGGACAGGTTCGGAGATGGAATTTTATGGGAAAATTACTTTCCGCTTGTTTGATGAAGATCATGAATTATCGGTTGAGGAACTTGGAAGTATTCTGAGACTCCCGGTATCTGGACCCGGAACCCCTCCGGACACTTTTTCTGCTATTGATTTCTGGCAAGCTATTACAGGTAAAACTGGATATAACCCTAGCTCGGGAAAAGCTTATGGAATTCATAACCCGTGCTTCAGGTATGCACAAAAAGGGTTAGCATACACCTTGTTCGGACGGGGTGATAGTACTGGGGTTGCGGCTAAGAGAGAATTATTTTTTCTGTATTGCATGGCCCACAATGAGCGAACCAATGCAGCGGCTTTCTCCGCCAATCATCTGAAACAGGTTGGCCATGCAACTACCGGGGATATTTCTGTAGGTGGTATGATCACTCAGATTGCGGGCCACTTTGGGTATGATCAACTCCTGATGGAAGAGACTGCAGTAATGGGCAAGACTAAGATTGACATGCACACGCTAGTCAATCAACAAATGATTGCCATCAGGCCGACTCATTACGCTATGATGATTCACAATGTGGAAGTGCTCGCACTACCTGCACCTGGGTCCATTAGCATTGCCAATGCTGCCAACTGGTTGTACACAGGTTCAGCCCAAGCGGTAGGGGAAGATGCGCAGTTTGAACATGACCTTTCAGGTGAGGACATGGAAGAAGATGAGAGGCAAGCTACCCACGGTATGCCACCCCTACATGATTCGGGCCTACATGGTGAAGGCTCCTCTTTTATGTCTCAGGACCAGTGGGGTTGGATCCAGACGGAGATGGGAACTCTCCGCACCGAGCAGACCAGACAAGGTGCGGAATTAGACAGACAGAGTGTGGAACTGTTCCGACAAGGGACAATCATGGATGACATGCAGGCCATGATGCAACGTCTGATGTTGCATTTCCCGCACGATCCACCGCCTCCTCCACAACAGTGATCACTGTAAGTCCCCTTCGTGTTTGAATTTAAACATTGAGGTCAATGTTTAGTTCAAGTGTGGGGGGTTTTTCTCCTTTCATGTTTTTATTTTCTTTCAATTTGTTTTGTTTTTGTTATGTTATCATTATATTAGTATGTTTGTTTGTTTTGTTTGTTTTCTGTTCTTTTGGACCTACTGTGTGTACAGAGTGATGAGAAACGGTTGGACGAGCCCGAGATCAATGGTAGTGGATGAATGACACCCCTCAAACTTAGGCTGATAAGGCACCCCGGAAGTTGATGCAACCTTGAGAAAAGAAGTCGGACACAATTTAGGGACACCGGACCAAGAGAGCGGTATGGAAAGACCAAGTCAGAAAAGAACCACATAACACGAGGAGACTTCAGAGCTTGCAAGCTAACCAACATGGTGAGATCACAAAAAGCCAAACACGAAATATCAACATGAGAGTTCAGCCAGGTATGACTTTATCACTCTGATTTTGCGTATGTCCTGTTGACACGTCACAGCATGACAACACACACTGAGGCAAGTTATTTGTTTAGCCAGGGCCTTTCTAACCATCCCTATCTGTATGTTTCCCTTCGTAAACCCCGTTGAGCCTTAGCCATTTTATTCATCGTAAACCCCATGTTAACTTTTAAGCATTATTCATCATAAACCCCCTGTTCAGTTTTAATCATTCATTTTTTTCATAACTCGGTATGATTGTGTGAATTGCAAAATGTGCAAGAAAACTAAGTTTGGGGTGGAAATCTTGAAAGAGAAGCAAGTGCATAATAAGAGATCATACAAAAAGAAAAATAATATGTATTTTCTTTAAAAGAAAAAAAAAAGAGAAAAGAAAACAAAAGAGAAAAATGCACTTGCCGAGACTTAAGACTCTAACACATATGAAATGCTCGGAAAATTCGAGTAGGAAAAGAGTCAAAAGAGTGAAATTAACCCCCAGAGTATACGTGATGCACGAGAAAAAAGAGAAAGAAAAATCACACAACATGACTACCGAGTTCAAAACCCTTTGTTATCCAATTTTTTTGTTTATCCCACCGTACCCAAGCCCCGTTACAACCTAAAAAGACCTCAAAAAGTGTGTGGAATCTGCTGTGGTAGTGACATTAGAATGTATTCAAAGTTAAGAGTTTGGTATTGCATACTGTGCTGTGAGTGTACACACCTAACCCTGAGAGATATTGTGAGTGTGTGAAAAGCTTGCAGGTGAAGAGGTTTCTGATGTGGAAATGTGGTAAACTGCCTGAATCGGAGAGACCTGAAACTCGATTGGAAAGGAAGAACACAAATGGTGAAAGACTAGGTTGCATTGTGGAAAATGAATTAAGGGGTGACCTTTGTTTGGACTCAATACATCACTTGAGGACAAGCAATGAGACAAGTTTGGGGTTGTGATCGGTCACCATTTCCATTGAATTCCCGCCGTTAATCCGACATATTGTCATCACTTTGGTAAGATTTATGTTTGTTTTTAGTTGCTTTGGAGTCATTTATCATGTTTTGTTGATTTGGTATCACATTGCATTCGATTACAAGTTTATGTCAAAAAGATCTCGTTTATGCTTCGTTTGGTAGTGTCATTGTTACAGGCCATTGCACAGGTTTAAAAGCAAGAATGGTGAAGTTATGGACACTCTGAAAGGCAAAAATATGAAGAAACAACAGGTCAACACGGGCACCCGTGTGCCACAACATTGCCCGTGTTGTTGATCAGGCAGAGCAAAAGAGGAGAAGAAAAACAGAGATCAACACGGGCACCCGTGTGTCACCACACGACCGTGTTAATTAAAACAGTGCATTAACACGGGCACCCGTATGGGGGAACACGGCCCGTGTTGTTGCCTCTGTAGCTTGTGCTGAAAATAATTAATTATGGAGAACAACACGGCCACCCGTGTGGTGACACACGACCGTGTTGATTGGACGCAGCTTGGAAAACCTAGTTTTTGCTTTGTGAACCGATTCTGCTCATTAAGGGTAGTTTGGACCTTTTGCTTGGAAGAGATGCATCTGAAGCTATAAGAAGGCTTGGAAGAGAAAGAAGAAGGCACCTTTTGACAGACGAAAGAAAACATTGCAATGGAGACGATAGCGAATACGAAGGATTTGAAGACGACGAGATTCAAGGGCATCAACCATTGAAGATCAAACTCTCCTGATTCTTTGTAATGTCTAATCTTTACATTATGAGTTCTTTAAGTACTATGAGGGGCTAAACCCCCTGATGCTAGGGGGGTGGTCCTAATGTTATCGCATGCTATGAATTTGAACCAATGATTTCTTGATTACTATGTTACGTATTTCAATTCAATTGTGTGATGTTATTATGCTTTTGTATCAGACAAATACAAATTGATCTATGACTTCCAATAACAGGATTGTGATTGTTAGGGTTTTCACACAATTGGGTTTATGAATGCATCATCTAGGACTAGTAACTTTCGTAAATCACCGTAAACCTTGATATTTTGTATGATTAAAACCAATGATTAATTGAATGCACTACGCCAAAAAAGACCTATGAGAGCGCTTTTTTTGGCCTTTAAAAGCGCTTAAAAGCGCTGCCGTAGGTGGCGCTGCTATAGGTTTTAGCAGCGCTTTTTGTTTACTAAAAAGCGCTGCTAAAGGTTGTCAATAGAGAGCGCTTTTTAGTAAAAAGCGCTGCTAAAGGTGGCATATAGACAACCTTTAAGAGCACTTTTTACTAAAAAGCGCTCTCTATTGACAACCTTTATCAGCGCTTTTGAGTAAAAAGCGCTCTTAAAGGTTGTCTATATACCACCTATAGCAGCGCTTTTTACTAAAAAGCGCTCTCTATTGACAACCTATAGCAGCGCTTTTTAGTAAAAAGTGCTCTCTATTGACAACCTATAGCAGCGCTTTTTACTAAAAAGCGCTCTCTATTGACAACCTTTAGCAGCGCTTTTTAGTAAAAAGCGCTCTCTATTGACAACCTTTAGCAGCGCTTTTTACTAAAAAGCGCTGTCTTTTCCTCTAGTAAAATAACAAAACGCTGCCTTCAGTTTAAGCCTACCATTTCAACCTGTAATATTTTTTGGGAATAATCCCATAAACCTGTAAATCAAGCCTCTCTAATTCAAGCATTTGGAGTCATAATTCAAGCATTTGTAATTTTTTAAACCAACACAAGCAAACCAACACAAGAATGAACACATTTGGAGTCATAATTCAAGCAAACCAACACAAGGATAGATAGGCACTGAACACATTTGGAGTCATAATTCAAGCATTTGTAATTTTTTAAAGCAAACCAACACAAGAATGAACACATTAATCTATCCATGAAATTAAAGATATCACTAAAATTATAAAGAACTATACACAAGTCAAAACTAATATGTTATACGGCCTATTTGGAGTCATAACTAATCTGTTAAAAATATAAAGAACTATACACTTGCCAACCAGAAACCATTCTTCATCAAAGTATTCATGTTATTTTGAAACCATTATATACTAATTAATCTTTTCTCAATAAAATATTGACACAATTCCTCCTTGATTTGTTCCAACTGCAGTCTCGTGTAATGAGCACACTTGTATTCATCAAAGTACTACATAACAAAACATAATATGCATGATTTAGTTAAAAGTAATAAATAATATGAAATATTCGATAAATATTAAAACAAATCCTAAGTTATAAATCCATACCGTGATTGGAATCTCTATTTGATTCATATTAATGATTTCCCTCATAAACCTCATTACAAAGTATCCGCAATCGATACCGTTGCGCTGTAGAGGACACTACATAGAAAAATAAATAAGAATGTATAGTTATCTTTTCTTATCAAGTAGCATCACTATTATAAGCAAAATTGTGAAAATTAAAGTACCTGCACTTTTATCCACGTAATGTTGCTGGATTTAGTACGTGGTACTCGAGCTTGTCTTTGAGATCGGAACACTTTTATTGATCTAACAAAATAAAAACATATATTTAGAACAATCTCACATAAATATACACGAATATTTAGAACAGTCTCACTTACGTATCAACTAATTGCTTCATATCCGGATAATTTGTCCATTCACCATCTATCGAATTCAGAAAATATACCACTTCTTTTAAAGGATCAATAGCAAGCAACAACCAGTGACACCTATAAATTAAAACAAAAGTTTATATGGAAACTTTTTACGTAAAAGAAACAATTAAAGATTAGAATAAACTTAGAATTAAAATCTAACCCTGAATTATACGGCCAAAGATACAAGTTGTTTGTACTGCTGGCCATGAATCTCTTGACTAAGTACTCTCTACATGAATCCGGTTCCCTACAAATTAATGCTTTGTTGACCAGGGAGGAAGACACGAAACGGAATCTGTTTGACAATTGATCATTCCCGCGCATGAAATTGTCATACAAGAACCTTCAATAAAAACATAATAAACATTAGACTATTTTTATTGAAATGTGTAAATAAATTGTTCAAGTAATTAAATAATATATAGATCGGATTACCGGATGTATGTGTGTATAACACCGACGCCTAATTCTTGATGCCGAAAAATATGTTCCAGATCTTCTTTTCCGATTGTTTCAGTGCATGAATAACCAAAGATATCTTCCTCCATATCCAGTAAGCGAATAGCACCAGCTGTTGCCATATCTGATGAGTCAACAAGTGTTTCAAGAGATATCTGGTATCGAGGCACAAAAGCACCTTTTTTTGGCAAATATTTCACTGGAAGATCCCTTTTGTTTTTCTGTCGACTACCAATTTTCTGGCTCAGTTGTTGTGACCCTTGAGCAAATACCTATAAATCATATAACATAGGTAAATTATAAAATCATGCATTTTTTGATTCGGATCATATAATTAACACTTTCAATATACCTCTTTTTGTGATGCAACAGACTCGTTGTGCCGCAAAATCCCTTTATCCTTAGATGCGGGTTTTGTAGGCGTCTAAAATTACCATGTAAAAAAAATTAACTTAACGGTTCAGAATTGACATTTGAATACTAAAAGATTCATAGTGGTTTTTGAATTCAACATACCTCATCATCAATGAAAATGAGATCCAAGGGCCATGCAACAAATGATCCTATTGCATCTCGCAGCAATGTTGTCTCTGAAACAATGTCAGGTATCGGTAGCAACGCATCCTTATCTAATACAACATCAACCGATACTTTAAGGTGTCCATCCGGGAGCGGTCTATGGTGAAGTAAATCTCCCGAAGTGTTGTGCACTTTTCCCTTGCCAACTAGGCGATAAGTCGGTGACGATAAGTATAGCTGACAAGATGAAATGCCCTAAACCAATAATAAATATGTTACTTTTAATGTGTATATATTTCAATTAACATAAATGTGCTATTTTAATTTCAAAATAACATATATAATTACCTCGGGAAATTTATTTTGACAATTGATACTGGCTTTCTCACTAGTTTCTTTCAACTGTGAACTGCACTTTTCCATACACCTATATCTCTCATTATCCTTTTGCAATTGAAGAACTTGCGCTTGTAATGCCTGCAACGTCTCCATCACTTCTTGATTGCTAGGATTTCTTCTCCTTGGATTCTTATACAAGGAAGTTGGAGTACAACCATGCCCTTTACCCCTCACCCGACCGGGATACTCAGGAACATTTAGTGCTCTACTAAGTACGCTCCTGTTCTCCTGGTCCTCAGCTGTGCTTATCGATTGAGATAGGGTCTCCTGAAATTCATTTACATATCGGAAATTATTAGTGGAGATAAAAAAATTAATTATATATTATTAAACTTTTGATTTAATTAAAGACACAATGTTCTACTTACACATTCATCATAAATATGTTGAACGTCATCCCTAACAGTTCCATCCTTTCCCACACGAGCTTCTTTCCACAAAACATGTGGCGGAAGTGATGTTGCGTCACTTTTCGTCTCGTCTAACTACGCATTGACACAAATAATAAGATAATCAATTATAACACATTGAGACAATTAATAAGATCGTAGCATTTTTGTATACTTACAATTTTTTCCTCTAAGCGTGCATATCCCAAACGCCCTTTTTTGTATGCATACGTGGGATTTGACGCTCTCTCGCGATTTGTGGCACTCACTTTCTTGAAATTTTCGTCTCTTCTTTGGGCTACAAAAGCAACCCATTCTTCTTCTGTAATGAAGATCGCATACTTCACTGGATATTCCGGATCATATTCAACAAAATTTTTTTCTTTGTCCTTAAGATACTTGTTTGTTAAAAACGTTCTCCACCCTCTGTGTCTTTTTCCGGCCAATTGAAGTATATACTTTTTTCGGATAGTTGTATCTTCAATGTTAAAAGACCTCTACGAAAAAATATTGGAATAGAGTGTGTTAGTATAAGTAATTTAAACACATTATCGTCAATATAAAGAAAATATAAACAATCATATATTGTACCAGTATCTCAGTCCAAATCTTATCTTTAGCGCTACCCAACTCTTTATTACTCCATCTTGTAGCAGTGATTGGAATGTGCATACGAACAAGTGTACCAATGTAGCTTGCCAACTTTGCAGCATTAGACCCAATTAGTTGGTTATCAGCATTCCAATTTACATTATATGTTACTGCTTTATCTCTATCACGAATGATACTCTTCATAATAGTGATGCCTCGTGTAATTTCTTTTTCTGAAGTATCATCAGGAGCATTTGCATCTTGTGAGTTTTCTTGATCACTAGCCATTTAACCTGTAATAAAGAAAAAATATAAAAATGAAATGAAAAATATAAAAATCCATAATCAATAATCCATATATATATTGAATAATATAAAATGACATAGGCTATAATTAAATTTTCTTGAATGACATAGGCTATGGACGAACCGGTATATCAATAGTTAAACTACGTGGACTAATATTAATAAAAGGAGTGCTAACAATACCAACTCTAACACTCTTTTATTGGGTGAAACTCGTCTAAGTCCCACTATTTTGAGTCTTTTGTCTGTCTCCTTTCCAAGAACTCAAGAGCTTGTTGCGACCAAAACACAGTTCCAAATATCATAACTGCTTCCTAATGCATAACTAGAGCTAAATAATATAAAACTGTCTAATTAGCTCAGACCAATCACTTTGAACCTCTAGGCCACCACTCATGATCTTTACTAGTAAGAGGTCATATAGATTTAAGACGGAATACATCCCACACAGGCAGTTTAATTGGAACAGTACCACATATAACTGGTTGTACATAGTTACTGGTTGTAAACAGAACTATACTAAGTGCACAAGTACCTGAGTTTGTCGCTTTGAGATTAAAAAATATAGGACAGAACCGGACAGCTACAACAGCTTTGCTTGCGCAGGGAATCTGTATAGCAGGCCTGCATATCAAGGTCAAATAATAAAGCAACATACTGTATACGTGCGTTTTCGACGCCATGAGATTTGGTGTAAGAAAGGATTTTTTCGACAAATGATGACATGGGTTGAAACGATTTGATTAATAAGTATGGTTCGACACTTCGACAAAATGGAAGTTTCGTCATTTCGACAAAGATGTTTGCACCTAGGAAAAGCACTTTTGACAGAGAGGGAGAACATTGCAGTATGTTGATAATTCGACAAAAATCCTGAAGGAAGACGTCATTTTGACTTAAAAGTAAATTTGAATTTAAAAGGTTGTGACGTTTGGCAGAAGACGCGTGGAAGCATCTGGCGAAAGGAGGAGAACCATGTGTCATAGTTTTAGGATTTAGTCGTTAATAACAATTATGTTATTTGTGTATATATAGGGTAGTTATTATCTAAAAAAGGTGTGAAGAATTACTTATACAAAATTCCTGAAAACACTCAAAGTACCCGTGTGAGAGAAAAGAGTCATATTTGGAAAATGTATGTGTAAACAAACACCAATTCCTTCAAAGTTTATTTTATAAAGTTCAAAGTTCTTTACAAATCTCTTTTATGTTTTCCAGTCATTTATCTTTCTGCACTTTATCCTTTTCGACACTTTACATTTCGTCAGTTATTTTCCGCCATTTACTTTATCTTGTTAAATTTACATCCACTTAACATTGTAATCAACATATTTCGACGTAAAACACTTAGAGAACAGAAATGAAAGATATGAAAGTGATTTTAGACATCTTCAAGACCATCTAGATCTGCACATGTCCTAGGATTTGTGTGGTTGATCCTGCAAGTAACCCAATTCTACAAGTTTTGGTAAACCAGAGGTTGTTCGCCAAAATTCACAGCGAACAAATTGGCACGCCCAGTGGGACTGTGCAAAAATTTAGAAAGTTAGATAATCGCTAGTCAAAATCTGTCCTTCATTTGTATGAGACTGAGAAGCGGTAAATTAGCCGTATCCGAAGTAGAAATACCTAAAAGAACAAGAGTAAGGAAAATGGCGAACCAGCCAAATAATCCTAACGAATCCATCCCAGTATCTAACCCTATCCCTTCGACAGAAGGCAATATAGGATCGGTCCCTGTGTCAGAGGCTGTACCTTCGTCAGCGGGGTCGATACCAGCGGTTTCGATGTCACAAAACGCGCCTAGTTCGTCCTTCAGGGCACAACAAATGCCCATTGGGACAACCCCCCCTGTGGGAAACACTTCTAGGCCTTTTGTAACGAATTTCACCATGCCTCCGCCTGGTAGGGAACAACCCTTCGGAATGCCAACTTCGGTGATGGCAAATTTACATAACTCCCCGTTAATATATTCAGACTCGATGGCCAACGTGTCTTCACCCTTACAAGGGTCAGGATATGGTGGAAACGTGAGTAGACTGAATCAACAACCACTTTACGTGCCGCCGATAACAAATAATTCGGCGCAAGTGATTAGACAGCAGATGGACGAGAGTAATCATGATATGGTCCAAATGTTGACGCAACAAATGGGAGCGGTGTTTAATCCACTGATACAGAACACCACTCAAACAAACCAAGCGTTGGCAGCGCAAATGACGCGCATTGCTGATTTCTTTGGAGTCCCTCAAACTCGACACAGAGAACAAGTGGTTCATAACCCAGCGGTAGCGGTCCAAGAAGAACCTACGATAAACCAGATACCGTTAGACAATCCTCAAACGAACGTCAGAAACCGAGAGGATGTAGTCGAACAGCCTCGTGTCGAAATCCCCATTCCACAAGAGCCTAGAAGGATAGTAATCCAGAGAGGCCAGGACGCGGATGCTGTATTGCAACAACGGATGCGGTATAATAATCCGCCTGTCGAAAATAATTTGGCAGCCATGGTCGAAACGATAATGGCACAAAATGGGATGAACATGGGTTTACAAAGGCCTAGTTACGCATCCCCACTATCAGAATATATTCTGCAAGAAGAATTGCCACCAAGGTGGAAAGTCCCTAAGTTCACAAAGTTCTCAGGGGACACTAGTGAGTCCACTATAGAACATGTGGCACGTTACCTGATCGAGGCAGGGGAGATAGCCCGTAACGAAAATTTGAAAATAAAATATTTCCCTAGTTCCTTAACAAAAAACGCGTTTACTTGGTTTACATCTTTGCCTGCAAACTCAGTATACACGTGGACCCAATTAGAAAGGCTGTTCCATGAACAATTCTACATGGGACAAACAAAAATAAGTCTGAAAGAATTAGCCAGTGTCAAGAGAATACACTCCGAACCAATAGATGATTATTTAAATAGGTTCAGATTGCTAAAGGCTAGATGTTTCACCCCAGTGCCAGAACATGAGTTGGTCGAAATGGCCGCAGGGGGACTAGACTATTCTATAAGGAAGAAACTAGATACCCAGTATCTGAGGGATATGGCACAATTAGCGGATAGAGTGAGACAGGTCGAAAGGTTAAGGGACGAAAAATTCAGGGCAAATAAGAATAAAAAAGAGAGGGTAGCCTACGTAGGGGTTCGCCAAGATGATGAGTTCGACGAACACGAACCAAGTAGCTTCGACGAACAAGAAATCGACCTAGCAGAACTAAAACAAGGGCCACCTTATTCGTGCAAAGTACTAACTCCGTCGAACGGAAACCCAGTCGAAACCAACGATAAGTTCCCCAAAAGGACTTATACGTTCGACATTACCAAATGTGACGAAATCTTCGATCTGTTGGTTAAAGATGGTCAATTAATAAAACCACCAGGCGCTAAAGAACCGCCTATGGAACAACAGAAAAAGAGAGGTTTTTGTAAATACCATAATTTTCTGGGCCATAAGACGTCTCGTTGTTTCCTTTTCAGGGATCTCGTTCAAAATGCTATCCGGGACGGAAGGCTGAAGTTTGGTGACAAACCAAAACAACAGATGAAGATCGACTCGAATCCTATGCAAGCAGTCGAAGCCCACTACGCTGAACCATCCGTCGTAAACATGGTGGAGGCCGAAGTTGCTCCTGATGGCAATTTGGAAATGGTGGAAGCCCCTGGAAGCTGCGACGCAAATGTCAACATGGTCGAGATTACTGATGATCTCGCAAGCCAGAAAAGAATAGAAACTACTGAAGGTTTCGACAAGAAGGACGGTGACAATGCTGTCGAGAATGTGGAGTTTCGACAAGAGGAGAATTGGGACCGCTTGGGACAGCCAAGTGGGAAATATGATTTTCTTGTGAAGTACAACGCGCCGGCAAGCTCTCAGATCGACATCAACACAATCCAACCAAGCGGTTGGGGAGATGCCTCTTCAGAAAACAATGAGGAGACAGTCGACGCAATTGAGCATGCCCCTAATACGAAGGGGAGGGTTACTGAAGACCCAGCGATTGAAAACAAGGCTGCTGAAGGCCTTGATTCTGACAAAGCAAAGAAAGGTGATATCGCCAACTGCGTCAACACCATGGGGCCTTTCAGTGAAGAGGTCACAAAAATCAAAGCGGAAGCCGCTAACGGTCCTTCGAAGCCCATGATCAGTGGGATTCTGCGTAGGACAATGGAAGACCCCAGAAGGAATTGGAACAAATGCTGTTGCAAACATGGTCCCAGGACCATATCTTGGTGCTGTTGCCCAGAGAAAGAGTTCGACCAGACACCAAAAGGCGTCGAAGGCGAAGAAGAGAGGCTCATCAGGAAGATGAACGAATTAAGCATCGCCGACGAACAAAATGTTGGGGTAAATATGGTAGAAATATCTCAGAAGGACCAGGTCGAAGAGGGCGAAGAGCGTCGTCAGAAAGAGTACCAAAGGCTGGCGTACCCTAGAGAGGAGAAAAACTTAATGGAATTCATCAAGAGGTGCCAAAGGATGAAAACCGAAGTGATGTTGTGCCCACGCTGCAGCGCAGTCTTCGACAGGAAGGCAGCAACCAACCTGGAAGCGGTGGATAAGACCAAAAGGAAAGAGAATTGGGGAACAGTGAGATATGACCCAAGGAGAAGTGATCACCACCAGTGGAGGCACGGAGAGAGACGCCAGAACACCTATAAACCATCTGACAAAGCGACGGACGACAAATGGGTTCAACCCATTAGGGACGCCCAGGGGCAGAAGAAATGGGGAAAGTTCGAGGTTCAGAGAGGCGCGTCGATGGAGGGCAAGAAGGAAATGGAAAAACACAAGCCAAGACCATACCCGTCAGAGAATTACAAAGGCAAAAATCCCATGTCCAGGTCCCAATGGAGGAGGTTCCAAAGGCAGAAGAGGGCAGAAATAGAGATGGCGAAAAAGAACATGAATGGTCCAAACGAAGCAGAATCTAGCAACAATCGTCAGACAAGGAGCAGGAAAGAGACTCCCCTCCAGATCAATCCTAGCAGAGTTGTCGAATCGGTGGCGTCGAAAGAGAAGATGCAGGAAGATGATGAAGTAACCGACAGTTTTAACTCTGACTCAGAGGCATCCTTCAACGTGATTTGCAACGTGGTCTCTGTTCTCCCTAGAGACTATGATAGAGTCATGGAAATTGAGGATGAAGGAGACGAAATGGAGGAAGAAACAATGGCACACAAGCCCGTCTGCTACTATGTGATGAACAACGGATGCGTCGAAGAGCAGAACGCTTTTTTCGAAAGACCAGACGACTCCATGAAAGCGCATTTGAAACCTCTGTTTATAAAAGGAAAGGTGGAAAATGTCGGCGTGAATAAGATACTGGTGGACGGGGGAGCGGCAGTGAATTTGATGCCCCACTACATGCTGAAGAAGATTGGAAAAGACGATTCGGACGCGAAGCCTCACAACATGGTGCTGTCGAATTACGAAGGGAAGATAGGGACAACTATGGGAGTCATCCAAGTGAACTTAACTGTAGGAACCATAACAAGACCTACAATGTTCATAGTCATCGCTTCGAAAGCCAACTACAACCTGCTGCTTGGTAGGGAATGGATTCACGGCGTAGGAGCTGTACCCTCTTCAATGCACCAGCGGATAGCCATATGGAGGCCAGATGGAATCGTCGAAAACATCGAGGCTGACCAAAGCTACTTCATGACCGAGGTAAACACTGTCAACAGCCAAAGCTTCGACAAAAACCTGGCTCATATACCTCCCTGCAGCCCGGCAGAATTCGACTTGAAGACGACAGACAATGCCTATTGCTCCATGTACCTACATCCAACGCATGGTTTCCAGTGGGATAAAGAAGTGATTGGCGAAACTTACATATGGGGAACCACTCATATAGCGCCGACGGGATGGGGTAGTGAATTTGACGATGACGAGTGAACAATCAGCGATCGAAAAGATTACGGCTTACATAGCCGAAAACAAACTAAAAGAGGCCCTTGAGGCTGAGGTAAAAAATATGGCTGTCGAAGCCAACCAAGAGAACTCCAACAAACAATGTCCTCAAGAAGACGTTGCGGAAGATCATGTCACCAACCAAATGGGCGGATGGCAACACCAAAAGCTTGACGCCATTTACGACGACGAACCTCTGGGGTTCGAAAAAGATCCAGTGTCAACTAACGAGAAGATGGTGGCGCAGGATCCTTTAGAAGAGATAAACATAGGAGCGGGGGCAGAACATAGACCAACGTACATAAGCGCAAAAATGGACCCCCAGTTCAAGGTCGAAATAGTCCAGTTGCTGAAAGAATTCAAAGATTGCTTCGCATGGGATTATGACGAAATGCCTGGTCTTGACAGAAGTCTGGTCGAAATGCAGTTGCCAATAATGGAAGGGAAGAAGCCAGTAAAGCAGACTCCGAGACGCTTCGCACCAGAAATCCTGTCGAAAATAAAAGAAGAGGTCGAAAGACTTCTAAGATGCAAGTTCATCCGCACAACCAGGTATGTCGAATGGATTGCAAATATTGTTCCAGTAATTAAGAAAAATGGCAAACTTAGGGTATGTATTGATTTTCGAGACTTAAACTCGGCTACCCCAAAGGATGAATATCCTATGCCAGTGGCAGAAATGCTCATAGATTCTGCAGCCGGCCATGAGTACTTAAGTATGCTAGACGGATACTCTGGCTATAACCAAATTTTTATCGCTGAAGAAGACGTTCCTAAAACGGCTTTCCGTTGTCCTGGAGCCATAGGAACGTACGAATGGGTAGTAATGCCTTTTGGTTTAAAGAACGCTGGAGCGACTTACCAACGTGCCATGAATTCCATCTTTCATGATTTCATCGAAACTTTCATGCAAGTGTATATTGACGACATTGTGATTAAGTCTGTTTCAGGAAAAAATCATATAGATCATCTTCGACAATCCTTTGAAAGGATGAGGAAGTTTGGTTTGAAAATGAACCCACTTAAATGTGCCTTTGGTGTGCAGGCGGGTGATTTCTTAGGCTTTGTGGTCCATAAGAAGGGGATCGAAATAAACGAAAATAAAGCCAAGGCCATAATGGAAGCGAAAGCGCCATCAACCAAAAAGGGGTTGCAGTCTCTGCTAGGGAAAATCAACTTTCTCAGAAGATTCATCTCCAACCTCAGTGGGAAGACACAAGCTTTCTCTCCTCTACTTCGACTAAAGAAAGAAGACTTCGCATGGGGGCAAGAACAGCAAGCGGCTTTCGACAAAATCAAGGAGTACCTGGCTAATCCCCCAATCCTGATGTCTCCTTGCAGAAAAAGAAATATGAGATTGTACATTTCGGCATCAAACAAAACATTAGGAAGTATGTTGTGTCAAGAAGATGAGAATGGCGTCGAAAGGGCCATTTATTATCTCAGTAGAGTCCTGAACGATGTCGAAACTAGATATAGCATTATAGAAAAGTTATGCCTGTGTGTATATTTCTCTTGTATCAAACTAAAGCATTATATAAAACCTGTCGATGTATATATTTCTTCCCATTTCGACGTAATAAAGTATATGTTATCTAAATCTATTTTACATAGTCGAATTGGAAAGTGGGCTTTAGCTTTAACAGAATACTCCTTGAAATATCTGCCTTTAAAAGCAGTGAAAGGACAAGTGGTCGCTGATTTCATAGCGGACCACTCTATAAACGAAGACGTGGAATATGTCGAACTGGAACCTTGGAAACTGTACTTCGACGGTTCCAGTCATAAAAACGGAACGGGCGTTGGGATGTTGATTATTTCTCCTGAAAAAATTCCAACAAAATTCAAGTACAAAGTTGAAAGTCTGTGTTCAAATAATGAAGCAGAATACGAAGCTTTGATCGATGGACTTGAAATCTTGTTGAAATTGGGGGCAACGAGAGTCGAAATAATGGGTGATTCCGAACTGGTAATAAAGCAGTTGACGAAAGAGTATAAGTGCGTGAAAGAAAATTTAATCATGTACTTTGTAATAGCCAATAGACTTCTCAAAGCATTCGACAACGTCGTCTTCAGGCACATTCCCAGGTTGAAGAATCAAGAAGCGAATGATCTTGCTCAACTAGCGTCCGGATACAAAGTGTCGAAGGAAAAGTTAGAAGAAGCCATTGAAGTCAGAAGAAGAGTCGTGTCCACCAAGTTGTCCCCATCAGATCTAGAGTCAATAAGATTAGGATACGGTGACGAAGAAAACTTCGAGATATTCAACATAGATGATTCAGGAATAACAGACTGGAGAAAGCCTGTCAAGGATTATCTACAAGACCCAAATCAGAAAGCGGAAAGAAAGGTAAAATACAGAGCTTTGAGTTACGTACTTTTGGGAAATGAATTGTTCAAAAAGACTGCAGAAGGAGTTTTGTTGAAATGCCTGAGTGAGGACGAAGCCTACATAGCCTTGTCGAATGTACACAGTGGAGCGTGTGGCGCGCACCAAGCAGGTCACAAAATGAAGTGGCTTTTATTTCGACAAGAAATGTATTGGCCAACAATGCTGAAAGATTGTGTCGAATTCGCAAAAGGTTGTCAGGAATGTCAAGTACATGCAGGCATACCTCATGTCCCTGCAAGTGAGTTGCACTCAATTATAAAACCTTGGCCATTCAGAGGATGGGCGTTGGACTTGATCGGGGAGATTCGACCAGCTTCCTCAAAAGGGCAAAGGTACATTTTGGTTGGGATAGACTATTTCACAAAATGGACCGAAGCCATACCATTGGCGAATGTGGATCAAGAAGCAGTCATAGACTTTATCCAAAAATACATAATCTACAGATTTGGGATACCTGAGACAATAACAACAGATCAAGGATCTGTGTTCACCGGTAAAAACATGCAGAAGTTTGCACAAGAAACAGGTTTTAAGCTCCTTACTTCGACACCTTACTACGCTCAAGCAAATGGGCAAGTTGAAGCAGCCAACAAGGTAGTGATAAACTTGATTAAGAAGCATGTGGGGAAAAACCCTAGAAATTGGCATAAGACTTTGGATCAAGCCTTGTGGGCTTGTCGAACGTCCCCCAAAGAGGCAACGAATTCGACTCCATTCAAGTTGACTTACGGACACGATGCAGTTTTGCCAGTCGAAATATATCTGCAGTCAGTCAGAGTGCAAAGGCATCATGAAATCCCATCAGATACATATTGGAGTATGATGATGGACGAACTAGTTGATTTAGACGAAGAAAGGCTGCGCGCGCTAGACCTAATAAGAAGACAAAAGGAGAGAGTCGAAAGATTTTACAACAAGAAAGTAAGATTCAAGACCTTCTTAATAGGTGATCTTGTGTGGAAAGTAATCCTTCCTATGGATCGAAAGGATAAATTAATGGGAAAGTGGTCTCCTAAATGGGAGGGACCTTTCCAGGTCTTGAGAACATTTTCAAACGGCGCGTATGAAATAGAAGAAATAGAGAAGGATAAGAGAATCCTAAGAATAAATGGCAAGTATTTGAAAAAATATAAGCCTATATTGCAGGAAGTAAAAGTAGTAACAGAATAAGTGCAAAACATAATTGTGATAAGATGGGCCAAATAAAAATGGCATTCAAAAGTTATTACAAAGAAAGCCTCAAAGGGCTGAGAGTTGCTAAATAAATTCGACTAAAAATTAAAATTGGCAAAAGTTTCCTTCAAAGTGGCGAACTTCTGCCTCTGGAGTTGGAGTCGATGATCACAAAGACTTTTGTGAGTAGAGAGAGTCTCAATCTCCTGACTAAGTTGATGGGCTTTCTCTGCATGTCGAATACCCACCCTCAATTCTTCGTCAATCTCGCTCTGCTTGGGTTGCTGAATGGATGCCTTACGTTTCTCCTCTTGAGAGATCTTTTCTTGAAGTGCTGCTATCTGTGTTTTCCATTTTTGAATATTGTCATTGCAAGCAGCAACTTCTTCAACATACGTTTCAGAGAGCTTTTGCAATTTTGAAACTTTGTCAGTCGAAGTCGAAACGGCATCCCATTCAGCAGTTTGAGTTTCAGACTTGGAGGAGATTTGAGCGGTAAGATCCCTTTGACGATGGAGATCTGCAGTGGCCAAGTCAATGAGAGTCATCAACTCCATCACGAAACTTCCAATCTCAGCAGAAGTTTCCAAAACATTCACTTGCTTCAAGATTTTCTTAAGACCAATTTGAGCAAGGGAATTCTCTTCCAAGACTTTAAACAAATCGACATCAAGGATTTTCGTTTTGATCTTGGTCAGGAGGCTGCCAAGTGATGGTGCTTCAGAAGTTGCCCCAGAAGTGGTCGAACTACTCTGCGAAGAATCCTGAAAATTAAAACGGGTGCTAAGCATGGCTTTCAGATACTCCAAAGGTCTTTGCACTTTGAGATTTTCAAGCTCCTCGCGAGAGAAACTGGTCGAACCAGTTGATTTGCCACTCCCTTGGGCCCGGTCAGAAGCAGGTGGAGTGTTTCGCGTCGAAATACGCTCAACCTCTGTTCGTTTCGACTGGTTGTCCCCATCTCTGGCAGCTCCATCTTCAGGATCATCTTCGACTACAACCTCCATTTCAATATCATCACCCTGAGGTGCAACATGCAATCCTGGATGAGGAGGAGATTCATCTTCAGAGGCGTCACCCACTGTAGTGTCGAATTCTTCTACGGTTTGCATATCATGGTCACTTGTGGGGACATCTTCCTCTGGGGCTGTTTCCTCCAAAATTTTCTCAGGCGTTTTTTCGACAGCCACTTGTTCCTAAAAATAAATTCTAAGATTTAGAAGAAAAGATGTAGGAAAGGTAAACATATGCTGTCGAAATAAAAAAAAATTACCTCAGGAATTTCAGTATTAAAACCGGATTTCCCACTCCCCATATCTTTCGACTGAGGCTTGGCAGGAGAAGTACTGGCAGAATCCTTCCTGATTGGGTTAACAATGGACCTTTGGGAAGAGACCTTCGTGAGTTTCTTTTTCTTCTGAGGGGGAGGGATTAACTCTGGAGATTCATCACCAGACTCTTCACTAGGGACTTTATCCTCTTTTCTCTCCTCTTCACTCTTCTTCTTTTGGATTGTTGAGGGTTTTCGACTTACCTAGTCATACAGGCCAAAGCCAGTTAGTTTTGAATAATGGAAGGAAAATAATAAGAAAAAAAAAGTGTTGTACCTTTGTCGAAGGCTTCTTAGCAGTACTGGGCGACGCTTCGACAGCAGCTTTCTTAGCAGGGATCTTCACGGCTAAGGAAAGAAAGAAAATTCAGAAACAAATATAAGAGATACATGATAAGACAGTTAGAATAACAGAAAGAAAAATCATATTTTTCTGTGAACACCTTCAAGAATGGTATCTTCCACGCGAACGTGTTCTATTCCAATATGAAGGTGTCCTGGATATTCGCCCAGATGATACTTAGTCGGAACCACACGCTCAGCAGGTTTTTGATACTTTTGACGAAGAATTTTCATAAAATCCCCACAAAGGAACCAGTCTGGAAGTGGAAAACCAAACGCCACCCCAAAGTCAGCAGTTGGCAAAGGAGGAAACTTTGGTGGATGACAATTGAAAGCCAGGTCATAGCGCGCCTCTGGTGAAAGATTGGAAGGCAATGACAGTTTTTTAAACTTCTCTGTCAATTTACGTTTTAATTCGGCCGCTGCTTCGCATATGGTTCGACTAAGATCATCAGGTCTATACGCAGTTTCAAAATATTTTTGAAATTTCTGTATTTCCTTAATATGTCGTGGAATACCTTTTTTGGTCCGATCCTGCACAAAAGCGAAAGCATTTGTCAAATGTGTAGCAAAAGCAGCTACGTCAAAAAATTTGTTGGAATAATAATCCTTCCACCATTCATCAAACTCAGGAGTGCATAAGAATGATGGTCGAAAAATAACTGGTCGAATGTCGAGAGAAGCATCAGCTAGTTTCTTCGACAGCTCTTTGCCTTCGTCTTCAGTGTGAAGGGAGTTATAAAAGATGATGGACCCCTTTTTGGGGAATATAGGTTGAGGTTTGATTTGGATTAGACCAAATTGTCTAGAAACAAGGTTGGGTTGATAAACTATCAAAGCAATTTGGTTTTTAGTGGTGTTACGATAAGAAAAAAGGAGCCTAGGGGTCAAGAACGATTCCCAAACATTCAGAAATGTGTTTTCGTCCTTTTGCATCTCCAAGGGCAGTTGTTGGGTAAACCACTTAGGTCCGATTTTTCTATCAGCAAAAGGTGCCATGGTCGAAGTAAATTGATGACTTTTAGCAAACATCATAACATAGCTTTTAAAAGCTTGTCGAAGGCTGATTCCTTCATCAGTTGGCGTTAGTAGCACTAATCTTGGCCATTCGACAGTCCTATTGTTTACTTCTTCTTCATCTATTTCTGGTGCTACAGGAAGACTAGCTTCAAAGGTGGCATTGAGCCATAGTTGCAAGAGCCAAAAAGGTCCTGATAAGTTGATTTTCCCTTGGGTTTTGGTGTTCTTTAAGAAATGTACGCTCTCGCTCAGAGATTCATAGAGATTCGCCAGAATCATTTCGCTCAAACATAGTTTCGTGCCTGCATGAAGCTGATTGGCTATGGTGATAAATCTCTTGGCAACTTGAAGAGAGCGAGAACAGAACACATATTTGGACAGCCATAGTGTCAAAAAGGCTATATGTTCGACATCTAAAACTTCAGTGGTACTCTTATCATGGTAATAGGACATGAATAAGGAGTAGGGTGCAAGGCTAGTCTCGAAAGCAATGGTATCTTCACTTAAGACAGTAGGGTCGAAATCTATACCATTGGGGTGAAGACCAACAATGGCTGCTGCGTCGAAAAGGGTAGGCGTAACCATCCCACAAGGAAGGTGAAAGGTGTTGTAAGTACTATCCCAAAAGTAGAGAGAAGCCAAAAGCATATTTGGGCAGATATTGGGTCCTACTCTCGACAACTGGATAAGGTCGAAAATGCCTACTTCTTTCCAAAAAGACCCTTTAACTTTTTCGATTTTATCTAACCAAGATACGTAGTCAGAAGGATCTTTCGACCATGGGCAGGTTCTAAATATCCTGGGAAAATTCAAATAGGTTAAGTCCAACTCTCCAATATCCGTCGAACTCGATGAATCTTTTTGTTCTACAACTTTCTCTTTAGGCTGAGGTTTTCTTCCAGCGCCTATGGGTTTTGTGTGAAAGTAAGATGGAAAAAATTCTCTTAAACGCTCTGGTTTAATCTCTGGATTTGGAAGGGGACCTAACATAGCGTGATAATTTCCAGAAATAAGAACAGGGATTAGTACCTGAGATTTATAGATGCAGTCTTTTTCCTTTTCATTTGGAGGTTCCGGAACATACTGTTGATTTCCAATGGTCATTGGCCCTTTTAAATCATGCACAGGAGGAAAAGATGAGTCTTGTTTCTTCTTGGAGTGTTTACTGCTTGAGGGTTTTTGAGGCGCCATTGCTGGAAAAAACTGAAGAAGATTTCTCAGAAAATGTGAAAAGCTTGAGAAATGGGTATGAAAAAAGGAAATCTGAAACGTAAAAGGGTTTAAAGAAAAGGTTTATGGGTATTTATAGGAAGAAGATGTTGAAACGTTTTAGATGTAATGGTGTTAGTGGGACACGTGGCCATTTCTGATGGAAATGATAGAGAGGTGGAAGTTGAAAAGAAACCATGATGTGAGGAAATGATGGAAGTAGATTGTGAACGTGGGCTAGACGTGACATTGTGGAGAAAGTGTAATGATGAACCTGCATTGGGAATTGAGATTATCAGACTTGCATTTAATGAAGATTAAATGACATGGCATTAAAACACTGATTGACAACAAATGACTGTTTCTCCAGAACAACGGTCGAAACATCTTTGCTGGGGGGCAATTTGTATACGTGCGTTTTCGACGCCATGAGATTTGGTGTAAGAAAGGATTTTTTCGACAAATGATGACATGGGTTGAAACGATTTGATTAATAAGTATGGTTCGACACTTCGACAAAATGGAAGTTTCGTCATTTCGACAAAGATGTTTGCACCTAGGAAAAGCACTTTTGACAGAGAGGGAGAACATTGCAGTATGTTGATAATTCGACAAAAATCCTGAAGGAAGACGTCATTTCGACTTAAAAGTAAATTTGAATTTAAAAGGTTGTGACGTTTGGCAGAAGACGCGTGGAAGCATCTGGCGAAAGGAGGAGAACCATGTGTCATAGTTTTAGGATTTAGTCGTTAATAACAGTTATGTTATTTGTGTATATATAGGGTAGTTATTATCTAAAAAAGGTGTGAAGAATTACTTATACAAAATTCCTGAAAACACTCAAAGTACCCGTGTGAGAGAAAAGAGTCATATTTGGAAAATGTATGTGTAAACAAACACCAATTCCTTCAAAGTTTATTTTATAAAGTTCAAAGTTCTTTACAAATCTCTTTTATGTTTTCCAGTCATTTATCTTTCTGCACTTTATCCTTTTCGACACTTTACATTTCGTCAGTTATTTTCCGCCATTTACTTTATCTTGTTAAATTTACATCCACTTAACATTGTAATCAACATATTTCGACGTAAAACACTTAGAGAACAGAAATGAAAGATATGAAAGTGATTTTAGACATCTTCAAGACCATCTAGATCTGCACATGTCCTAGGATTTGTGTGGTTGATCCTGCAAGTAACCCAATTCTACAAGTTTTGGTAAACCAGAGGTTGTTCGCCAAAATTCACAGCGAACACATACATAACTAACATATTTTGGTAACTTGATTCATTAGCTTAACATGAATAATTGAACATAATGATTCATTCTAGATACTAAATGATTAAACACATGCTTTGGGTTTGTATAATATCTAAGCTGAAAGACATACCGAGAAAGATCTTTTCTAGAAAATATGTAAGCTGCATTAACAGATTCAGACGCAGTACCGATTTTGTAAGAACCTGAAATGGGCAAAGACGTGAAGTTTTCAATTAGACGCAAACCATGTAATAAAAGCTAAGCAAGAATTTATCTATAAAGGAAGAAAACAACATATATGGTTCCCTCAGATCCTCAAGACCTCCTATTTGCTCACCACGATACTCAACAACCTGCAGACAAGCACATGAAAAATGTACATATAGTCCATCAGGGTTCATTTTACACTACAGTGACCATCTTAAAAATTCACATAATATTAAAACATCATTTTACAACATTAAATAGGATTGCCAAAATATGACTGTAGCAGACAAAGTTATGCCAAAATATGAATGTACATTTTGAAGTTTAACTGTTCATTCAAACCAACATGTAATAGGATTGCCAAAATATGAGACATTGCTCTAAGTTCTTGAAACCATATCACATATATCACTGTAGCAGACAAAGTTATTCCATTTGAGTATCCAACATTTAACATCAAAATCACTTTCTGAAATTTCAGTAATAGTTAGAATATGAGGATACAATGGTGCAAACATATCAGTTCATTCCTTCCTACTTTCTCAGCCAATTTAAACAAATGTTGAAAAGGCACTGATTCTATTAGAACTCCCAACATTATTTCTAAGTCAATGGCGATGCAAGTTACAGAATATCATTTATATCAGAACAAGATGAAACTTTCGGTAAGTTACAGAATATTAAGTAAACATAGTCACAAACTCTAATAATCGATACTGACAAATAAATAACCCATAATGTAGCAATGCAAGTCCATTCAAACCAAAATCGACCACCTATTCTTTGACTTCTAGGGCAAAACAGAAAGACACGAAAACCTAACCTTAAAACGCAATGAGATTTCCAGGTATTGAATCCTTCTCTTTCGAATGCAGTCTCTTTCAAATTTGCAGTGTTTATCGTTGAGATTTCCAGGTACTCTGTGGAATTTTTTCCAGGGCAGCGAGAGCTTCGAACGAGAGAGAGTGAAAGAGGGAGTTCTGAAAGTCAGGGATTTTGTAATATTAGATTTATTATAATTTTTATAAATGACCTATGAGAGCGCTTTTACCATGAAAGCGCTTTCATAGATGTGAGACTGAGACCTATAAGAGCGCTTTTACCTTGAGACCTATAAGAGCGCTTTTACCTCAAAAGCGCTTTCATAAGTGTGAAACCCATGAGACCTATAAGAGCGCTTTTACCTTAAAAGCGCTTTCATAAGTGTGTGAGACTGAGACCTATAAGAGCGCTTTTACCTTAAAAGCGCTTTCATAAGTGTGAAACCCATGAGACCTATAAGAGCGCTTTTACCTTAAAAGCGCTTTCATAAGTGTGAAACTCATAGATGTGAGACTGAGACCTATAAGAGCGCTTTTACCTTAAAAGCGCTTTCATAAGTGTGAAACCCATGAGACCTATAAGAGCGCTTTTACCTTAAAAGCGCTTTCATAAGTGTGAAACTCATAGATGTGAGACTGAGACCTATAAGAGCGCTTTTACCTTAAAAGCGCTTTCATAAGTGGAGACCTATAAGAGCGCTTTTACCTTAAAAGCGCTTTCTTTACATAGGCGAATTTTTTTTCAAGCTATTACAACGCTTTTTTTAAAAAGCGCTTTCTTTTTGGTGCTGCCAAAAGCACTTTTTGGCGTAGTGATGGACATTTGAGTAAGAATTGGTAGTTTAATAGTTTCTTCCTTAAGGACTTAAGTAAGAATATTCTGAGGTTAGGTGATTGAATGTTTAATATGTATTAAGGAAATCGTGACTGAATTCATAACCGGTTAACTCAACCGCCCACCCTAGCATCTTTTATCTTAATCAATTATTTTTACTCTTTGTGTGTTTACTATTATAAATTCCCAAACAACCCAACCATTATCTTTTTGTTCTGATAGAATCAAATTAAAATAAGTATTTCCTACGCAATCCTTGAGATCGATTCTTGAAAATAAAACTCCTTATTACTACATCGGTAAAAATAGTACACTTGCTATTTTTTCCGATCACCTACTTAGTAGAATAAGGCTTGATTGTTGTTGTATCTGGTGTCGGCTGAAGCACAGGGTGTCGTAACTTCTAGAGAATGGAGTTGTGCATTCGACTACGTCTAGTGATATTTCAGAGTGTCACATCCTTACATGAGACCAGATGCTGAGGGAGACCCACCTAGGCCACTCATCAGGAGATATTAGAGGAGGAGCATACTAGAACAGATCATGCCGTTGATGCGTTACCTGCATATTGTCGTATTATGAATCTTGCGCGAGCGAGTATAGACATATGAGACTTTCCGGAAGACACTTATGGAAGGGCTACTGTAGATGCCATTCTAACTGAGGCACAAACATTGCAGTACATGAGGCGGCGAAGGAACATGAGGGATTTGACATACGTAGTAGTATAGTATTTGTATTAGGGATTATGGATGGTATTATCGTTTGTTAATTTGTTATTTTGGGTGTATTATGAATTCATGATTGATTCATTTATATATGACATTTTTATCTTATTAGACCAGTGTGTGGTTTAATTTATAAAAAAAATATTACGATAATATAGTGCATCATAGAGCACGCACATTCAGTTTATACCACATGTACTTGGTTGGCACGTCGATATTTGTGGGTAAGAGTTCCTATCACACCTATGTGGTTTACCTTATATACTTCATTGACTTGGAGCAGACTCATGAGTACAACTTAGGGGCCGTTTGTTTGGTTCACCTATACTTCAAGTTAGTAGAAGGTTGTCTTTGGAAGACCATACACATGACAACTAGATGCACACCGTTGGCGGAAATATATTTGCATCCTTTATTGTTTATGTATCATTTTTATATCACTTGTGGTACACCATTACTAATAATTAATTTGTACCATTTTTAGGCATGTATCTTATAACACTTCCCACGCATCTCTGAATGGTCATATGTTGATGACTACACCGAGGATATGCCACATGCTTGTGCATTCATCCTGCTCAGCTGAAATTAGTCGACCGAGACCTTCAGAGTGTATCTTGACCATACAACAAATGATATACGCTTCTGTTCGTACGACCTTCACCGCCAGACGTTTAACTTGGATGACATAGCCTTCTACTCGGGAATGTTACCTTATTGGTCACGTATGATGTATCCACATCTTCCTGAGCGAGTCATGCGTCAGTTCAGGTATATGCAGGTTATTCCAAGAGAACCGTTTGTGTCTGCTCCTCATACTATGGTTCACAAAGATGTAGATGCCATGTATGATGATTTCCTTATGAGTCATACCCTGAAGTTATAAGAATAAATGGATATACAAAACTGTGCAAATTATAAAGAGAATAAACTTACGAGTCATACCATGAAGTTATGAGAAAGATTAATTGAATGGAGATTAAGAAAAGAGACTCAAGTCACTGAGAATAAATTTGGATTTTTTCCCAGGAGGTCGAGCATGGAAGTGATCTATCTATTAAGATGGGTGATAGAGCAATATCGAATGGACCAATAAGACTTGCACTTAACTTTATTGACTTGGAGAAGACGTATGATAGAGTGCCTAGAGAGATTTTATGGAAATCCCTGGAGAAGAAAGACGTTAGGATTGCATATATTCAAGTTATCCAAGATATGTATGAATGAGTATCGACTAGTGTACGAACGGAGGGTGGAAAGACAAACAATTTCCCCATTACAATAAGTTTGCACCTAAGTTCAACTCTGAGCCCCTACCTTCTCACTTTAGTTTTGGATGTACTTACGGAGGACATCAAGAAGCTATCACCGAGATGCATGATTTTTGCAGATGATATAGCCCTACTTGGAGAGTCAGAGAAGGATTTAAATAAGAGGTTGGAGATGAGTATTAGAAACGAATGGCTTTCACCTAAGAAAAAATAAGATAGAATATATAGAATGTAATTTCAACAAAAGGAGAAGCACTTCTAACCTAGAGGTGAAATTTGGAGACCATATCATCGCACAAGTCACACGATTTAAATATCTTGTGTTTGTAATACAAAATGAGGGAGAAATATAAGAGTATGTAAACCATCAGATTCATGCTGAGTGGTTGAAATGGATTGGGGGGGGGGGGGGGGTCAGGGATTTCATGTGACAGAATGGTACCACTAAAGTTGAAGGGGAAATTTTATCGGACTACGGTGAGACTTGGGATTTTGTATGAGACAGAATATCAGGCGCTTAAGAATCAACACATGAATAAAGTAAGTGTAGTAAAGATGAGGAAATTACGTTGGATGTGTGGTAAGACTAGACATGATAAGATAAAAAATGACAAGATTATAGAGAGTGTTGAGGTAGAACCTATAGTATAAAAGATGGTGGAAGAATATCTTGGAAAATTTTAAGAGAAGTTATTAAGAAAGATATCAAGATTAGCAATTTGGATAAAACCATGACTCTGGATGTAACATTTTGGTGGAAATTGATCTATGTAGCCGACCCTACTTAGTAGAATAAGGCTTGATTGTTGTTGTATCTGGTGTCGGCTGAAGCACGGGGTGTCGTAACTTCTAGAGAACGGAGTTGTGCATTCGACTACGTCTCGTGATATTTCAGAGTGTCACATTCTTACATGACACCAGATGCTGAGGGAGACCCACCAGATGCTGAGGAAGACACTTATGGAAGGGCTACTGTAGATGCCATTCTAACTGAGGCACATACAACATTGCAGTACATGAGACGGCGAAGGAACATGAGGGATTCGACATACATATTAGTATAGTATTTGTATTAGGGATTATGGATGGTATTATCGTTTGTTAATTTGTTATTTTCGGTGTATTATGAATTCATGATTGATTCATTTATATATGACATTTTTATCTTATTAGACCAGTGTGTGGTTTAATTTATAAAAAAAATATTACGATAATATAGTTAAAATACATAATTTATTACATTAGTGTATTTCTAAAAAAAATGTCAAAATTTACCACTAAAGGATGGTTGCTGAAGTGCATAGCCGTATTTTTTTTTATATAGATGCATCTCCGAATTCGAAGATGCATTTTCAGACCAAATTATGACAAAAATGAAGGTGTTGTACACTCACATTAATTTAGTGTTAATGGATGTGTCCGGATATGTAATTATAGAATCAGAGGCATTTTGATTTTACATAGGATCCTACTCCACCACTTAGGTGGAAGAAGTAACACCTCTACAAATGAGAAAAGAAGTTTACTAATTGTTCAGCATATCGTCACTGTAGCTTATTTGTCTAGCCTCCCCATGCACGTTTGAAAATATACTTTAAGAAAAATATAAATTTCATTAATCATTGTGAAGTATGCTTCCTAACAAAATTACCATGCCTCAAGCATACATCTGAAAACACAGACATCATTGTAAATAGGTTTTGCTCCCTAAGACTAAGATGTAGTATAAAGCAAGGTTTAGTTTTCATGGTTCTGTACATTTGTCTGAGAAGATAAAACAATTTTAAGATAATGACCATAGGAGAAATGTTGACCAAAGAGTGAGTGCTATAGCTGCAGCACCATATGTCCACAATAGTATAACTGAAAACTCTTCTGTGCCTACTTCAAACAGCTGAGCCATCGTACCTTCATAATATCATTCAAATGTCATATCAGAAACTTATCAAGCATGAATACAGACACACCGACACTGATATACATCGACACTGCTAATAGTTAAAAAAAGAAAGAATATATTGAAGTAATCACATGTCGCGCATTTTTTCCAGAGGTGTAGGTGTTTCAGTAACTATATACATTGCATTGTCATTGAAATAACTTGAATAGAAATGACTTACTAATATTCATTGCTGGTGGCAGGGCATACTGTATTACTAACACATATTGAAACAAAGGATCCAGTGGGAGGAACCCTAAACTTGCAGCTGATTTAACAATAAAAAATCCAATAGCAGGTAGAAAGAAAAATCTTGCAATGATGATACAAATGAGGACAAATGGTTTGATACTTGTTGAACTCATGCCTGCAATTTCATCCCATTAAAAATACATGATTAGTTTTTAGATTGTTCAAAATTTGTTGAGGAAGAAAAGAATGTGCATCTTTTGGAAGTTAAGTTTCATATACCTTGTACAAGGTTTCCACCAAGCAAAATGGTGATGCAAGGAATTGTACCATCCCTACATAGAATCAATTCAGTCTAATATAGGCATTTCAAATTGAAAACGTGTTTCATACGTGTCAGTATCAAACACCAACATGATACTGACACATGTCTGATATCATTGTCGTGTTTAGTGTGTGTCATGCATCAGTGTTTCATAGATGATTATAAAAGATATGGATACTGATGAAGAGGGGCATACCCTAGCAGCTGAATGGAGTCTTGGATCACTTTCAGTGGAGCGTCTTGTCCGATTATTAGGCTCCTCAGCCATTTAACTCCGCCAAAGAGGAAGCCTAAAAACTGATCATAAAAAAAAGGGGTGAAATTTTCTCTTAACCATTTTATGTTCTTTCACATTGTAATAAAAAACTAAGCAACAAGCAAAAATCAAAAGAAAGAAAGAAATAGAACTCACAGTAGCGATTGTTGGAGGTGACATTACTTCTTTCAAAGTTTGGCTTGAACCTTCCATCATTTTATACATGAAAGATTTAGTGTTTGGCACAGTGGTCAGACCTTGGTCTACAAGCTGCATATTTGGAATCATTAGATTATCAAACATGACACAGACACATCGAGTCCGATAATAATTTGAAAATGTTGGACACCAGACACATCCTAAATATGAATATGAAGTGTTAGAGTCTTACTATTTGGTTCTCGGCGTCTCCAACACTAACATTTCCCTTGAGAAGTTGTGTTTTTACATTAGTATCAAGGTCTGCGTTGGCGACCTTTGAGAGTTCATCAGCCACAACCGCCTTATATTTCATTGAACTTTGTCGAATCAGTTGGTAAGTGAAGGTCCATACGAAAACACCACCAAGCTACAACAGTTAACATGATAACATGAGAAAGTAATATACAAGTTATGATGGTTTAAGCAAATCTAATGTAAAAAATGAAAACGCCATAGTTACCGCTAAAGAGAAAAAAGAGTAAGAGAGTGCCCTAGCTCGACAATCGTCGTGTGTACCAAATGGTGTTACTCTCTGATTACAGATTGCAGGGATGATTACTACCGGAAGATTCCCCATATTTCCTGATCACAGAAGCATCATGAAATCAATATGAGATGTACTAGTATTTCTCCGTTTGCAAAAATCAATGACTATTTAACTACAGTTTAACCATGACGAATTTTGAACCCTATGCGATAACCCTCCCTCTTAGATGCTATATATGCTACCTGTTGAACATGAAGCAATAATAAGACCTTCCACTTTCAAGTTAGGTTTTAGTAGCTTAACAATTATCCATCCAAGAATCCCTCCAATCAAGAAGGTGAGTCCAATGTTAACCGGCATAAACCACCTACATCCATGAATAAACAATGAAGAAAAATTCATAATCTCCTTTCTTTATTATTGTGGTTCCATTGAAATATATGCAAAGTTTGTACCATGATATCATATCATCAAGAGAAACACTCTTTGCAAAACTTGCAAATATAAGTGAAGGAGTGAATGCATAGAAGACAATCTGCACAAGGCATAAACAAAAGCCAAAAAACAATGTTAAGGTTTAGATCAATGAACACCACACCATATCCCATTTTAACAAGGTTTCATGAAAATCTAAAAGCTCTTTTACCTTGTTCAATGATTTTCGAAAGTCCGTCGAAAGAAGATTATCACCATGGTCAGTTGCCATAAAAGCTCCGACTGCACTTATCAGAAGGACTTGAATGATAGGGGCAGATGCCACCCCCAATTGCTCCCAAAAACTCATCTAGCTTTTCTTATATGGTTCTGATCTACTTTTAACAAATACTTATTCAAGCAAAGTGAGATAACACATATAGAGTAAAGAGAATGAATGTAGGTTTGAAACCTGTGAATGAGAAGTGAAAGAGAGGAGAAAACGATTTGTTAGGGAGTTACGTGTTTTGTTAAAATGAGAAGTGAAAGAGAGGAGAAAACGATTTGTTAGGGAGTTACGTGTTTTGTTAAAATGAGTATAGTTACTTGTTTCGCTATTTGCGCGTAGCCTCAAGGACCAAAATTACACTCATATTTATAAAGATCGACTCACATTTATATTTAGTGAGTCATATGATAATCTTGATATTATACTTTTTATTAATAAAATAATTAATCAATTTTTTTTTCATACAAAAATTTATTCTTTAAAATATGATGTGAAATTTAGTTTATGTCAATATTATTTTAATAGAGATTATATTATAATGTAAAAGTTATAATGAATTTATTTATAAAAATTAAAAATATAATTAATAGTTCAACATAAGTTTTATATGACAAAATAGTTTAGTCTCTTATATAGAAACAAACCAAAATTTTATCTATATTTATTTCTTCATGGTGACAAAAACATTTAATGAAATAATTAAGTAAGTTTTTAAAATTTTTTGGTTTGGTTTTCAAACAAATAAAAAATTATAAATTCAAATATTGAATTAATAAGCATTAATGTAATTTTAATTAATTAACTTGTTTCCATTTTTCAATTTAATAAAAAAAATACCATAATTATCTTGAAAATACGTATAAAATTAATAAGTATTTTCTCAAATGGTTTTTAAATAACTAAAAAGTATAAAAATTATTATTTGATTTTAAAATTCATTAAATATGTTATTATTATTAGAATTTTCACCCTTAATAATTTAGTTTTCTTTAATGCAAATGTTAATTTTTTATAATATACTTTTATTATACAATTTGAGTAACAATAATATTTTATATAAATATGAGAGAACAAAAATAGAGCCATCAAAACATGACTATTCATTCGGAAGAAGAAGAAAAAGTCAAATCCAAAATTAAAAGAAGAAAAAGTGTGAATGTATAGTTGGGTAAGACAATTAATGTAAATTCAAATCAAGTATATAAAATTAAATTCAACAATGGTAAACCAAATAAAAAGGTATAACGTATTTATTTAAATTATATAAAAGTGAATTTATTTAAGAGAATTTATGTTGATTATTATTATAACTGTGGATACTAACATATAGATATATCCATAAATAGAAATAAGTAATCAATTTTTTAATCAAATAATAATAATGTATATTAAAGGAATATTTTAGTATAACATTATGTAATTTCATCAAATAAATATATAAATATTTGTTTAATTTACATATAACATAACATATGGCAAATATTTATTGTTATAAAAAATGCAAATAATATATCGTTCACCATAGGACCCCGACCACATGTAAAAGCTTTCAGTAAATTTATTCATAAAAACTCATAGTAGGAATGAGTAAAGAAAAAATTCATAGTAGGAAAATTCATCTATATACTATTACGAAAAACATATATAACGACGGTTGCGAAACATATAATGATAGTTTCACGTCTATTGTTAGGTAGCGTGTGATTGTATGTAGGTTGGTTTTCAGAACGGATGAGTGACCGTTGTTATAAATTAGGTAGCGCGTTACTTCTAACAACAAATTAATAAAATAACCGTTATAAAATAATTTATAGGCACCCAACTGCACCCAATTTAAAGCGCATTAAAAATAACATTTCACCATAGTTATATGTTTCAACTCTGGTGGTATGTGTAAGAGATTTTTGAGATACAATCATAAAAATTAAATTATACTTTAAAAACAACTCAAATGGTCAAATGTTTTTCGAATTGCATGCATCTTATAATTCATGATTTTCTTATTAACATAGATAATTTGATTCAATCCAAAATTCTTTAAGGTAATGATGATGATTGGATCTCTTCTAACTCTTTCACACAAAATTTGATTTCCTTTTTTTTTTCTTTCTAATTTATCTTACAAACATCAATTTTTGTGTGAAAGACTCGCACTGACATCAATTTATCATCATTATTTTGAAGAATTTGTGGCATTGAATTAAATTTTATAGGCTAAAGATGAAATCATGAATTACAAGATGCATGCAATTCGATAAATATTGGATCACCTAAGTTGATTTTCAAGATTAATTAAAATTTTCTAATTATTTTCTCAAAAATATATTTAAATGAATACAAGTTCAATGAAGGGTTAGTGAAACAAGCAATCATATATGATATAACAAACTCACTAACAACACTTATCAACAAAAACATCAATTAATTAACATAAATTAGGAGAACTTGATAACTAACAATTCTTGGAAGCTGTGAAAAGGATAAAGTATAAGGGAGAATAGAAAACATGTGTTTACTATGAGAATATTATATGAAAGACTCATAATATTTCCACAACAAACACAAGTTCGCAACTCTCTTAGGTCCATGTTCACACAACCAGCTGCATCAGTGATAAGTAAATATCCACAACCACTTGCTAGCTACAACATCAACAACAACATCAACAACATGCAACAACATTTATCAACAACATACATACCTTTAATTAAAAAAATTCGAGGAAAATTATGACAAACCATCATGTGAACCACACCCATAGTATGCAAATTTGTAAAATCAAATGAGGATGTAACTAAGAAGAAAGCTGCAAATTTGTGTTAAATTTGAATGGATTTCACTTTAACTTCATCCTCTCTTGTATTTTTTCTTCATAGCAACATAAATCAATTGTAATCCTACAAGACCATAAAAAAATAACAAGTTAACATAAGCTAGTAGTACATTGTGATCTAACAAAAGATTAACTAGCAGTATATTGTAATAACGGAAAAGTTATCAACCTACAAGGTTAACATGTGATCCAACAAAGGTTAACTAGAAGTACATGGTAATCCAACAAAAATGTATCAACATGTTAACATGTGAAACATAACAAGGCCTTCGATTTTTATGTCTAGTTGAATTCGTGTAGTTCTCAAGGTCTTCATCTGATTCAGAATCAGTTGCATCCAGATTCATTAGGTCCTTCACAATAGACTTTACCTTCCTTATCTTTTCAGAGTTAAGACTCTTGATAAGAATCTTCTTATAGCCTGTTCCACCAGACAGTTTAACAACCTTCATGTGATCCCTAACAACTTCAGCTTCATTGACTTTGTTCAACCATAACTCCAACATATCAATAACCTTCTCTGAAGCCTCAATTTCATGGACAAGTTTGCTTCCACTATTCATGTTGAGAGAAAGATCTTAAATCTGAGAGAATGATCTGAAATCTGAGAGTAATATAGGTTTAGATGGTGTCAAAGTGGTGGTAGGGAAGAGAAACTTTTTTTCAAAACCTAAACCTAAAGCATATCCAAACCTAAAGCATATCCAAATCAACTACAAAGTATGTGAAACCGAAGTAAATAATATGAAAATCATGTGAAACATACAACAACATATAGCAAAAAAAAAAACCATAAACTCTCGAACAAGAAGAAAATCATGTGAAACATAACAACAACATACATGGAAATGAGAGAATAAGGAAGAAGAAAAATACCTTTATGTATGAAGAACAAGATTGAGACTATACTGTAGAATATGAAATCTAATGACGAAGTAGAAGAGAGAAAATAGGTGCTAGGGTTTTGCTGTGAGAGATACGACGATAATGTCAAGAAGCGAGAGCTAATTCGCTTATATATGCATAAACAATTTTACCACTGTCGTATTCAAAAACCGTGATGAAATATAATGCCTTTCACAATGATTGACATTAACAACCGTGATAATATATTATATATATATATATATATATATATATATATATATATATATATATATATATATATATATATATATATATATATATATATATATATATATAGAGAGAGAGAGAGAGAGAGAGAGAGAGAGAGAGAGAGAGAGAGAGAGAGAGAGAGAGAGAGAGAGAGAGAGAGAGAGAGAGAGAGAGAGAGAGAGAGAGAGAGAGAGAGAGAGAGAGAGAGAGAGAGAGAGAGAGAGAGAGAGAGAGAGAGAGAGAGAGAGAGAACACCACTCATTTTAACAAAAAAGTCACTACTAGAAAATATACTTTCGGTGACACAATATTACAACAAACATTTTTTCACCGTAGTCATCACATTTTTTACGCACATGTTTTCTTAATTTTATTAAGAAACTTTTCATCATAGTTCCTTAAAACAACCGTGGTTATAGAGTTTGGATGACAAGTTTCGAATCCCATTATCAACATTTTTCCTTTTTTTCAATAAAAATAAGCGTGTGCCCTATCATGTTTATTGTTATTTAAAAATTGAAAGCATAATAATTACGGATGTTTCATTCAACCGTGGTTATATGTTCCATATTTCACTATGGTTGCAGCTTGCAATCATTGCGAAATTATTTCCCATAAAGGTGCCCTAGCAAACGAGCGACATCGATAGCGAAATGTTCGCCATCTTCGTTCATTTTTAGAAACGAATATCATTTTTAGAAATGAAACTGTCATCCTCTTCGAATTATGGTAAATTACCATTCTCATTCTCTCTCTCCCCCATTTCTCTCTCTCTCTGACGATTTTGAATGTTTATGTTCTTCACAAGGGTTATTTACCATTCTCTCTCTGACGCTTCTGAATGTTTATGTTCTTCGCTAGGATGTTGTATATATTGACATTTCATGTGTATTATTCATGTTATCATGTTCATGTTTTATTCAGATTTTGTGAATATGTTTTAAGTTTTGGTGTTGGATATGTTTATGTTTTATTTAGTAAGAAGCGTCCTTCTGCTAAAGTGTTACCATACTTGCCAATAATTTCAAGCTTAAAGATACTTTTTACTAATGTGAATGACACAAAGAATATTAGATGACACGTAGATGAAAGAAAATGCGATGGAAACATTCCCCATATAACTGATTCTTTGCAATCGAAGAAAATTCATTCATTGTTTATGAATTTTGGCATTGAGCAAAGAAACCTTAGGCTTGAGCTTGCCACAGATGGGATGAACCCCTTTGATAATCTAAGCACTAACCATTCTTCATGGCCTGTTCTTCTCACAATTTATAACCTATCTCCTTGGTTGTGCATGAAATGTAAGTATATGATGTTAAGTATGACGATTTTTGGACCAAGACAACCTGGAAACGACATAGATTTTTATTTAAGTCCATCAATTGAGGATTTAAAACTTTTATGGGATAAAGGTATTCACATTGATGATGCATATTCTGATGAAAAGTTTAAGATGCGTGTAATGTTATTTTGTACAATCAACGACTTTCCTGCATATGATAATTTGGCTGGATATAGTGTAAAAGTACACAAAGTGTGTCGTATATGTGAATCTAATACCTGTTTTCAACAACTTCATTTTGAAAAAAAGACCGTTTACCTTGGACATCAGAAATTTCTAAAACCCAATCATCCTTATCATAGATTGCAAAAGGCTTTTAACAGAGAGCAGGAGCTTGAAAGTGTTCCTAAACCTTTAACTGAAAATGAAGTTTATGAACGACAAGAACACCTTACTATTGTATTTGGAAAGATCAAAGATGGTCCCGTTGAGAAAAATACTTGGAAAAAGAGATCAGTGCTTTTTGATCTTCCATATTGATCTAGACTTGATGTAATACATTGTCTTGATGTGATGCATATGGAGAAAAATATGTGTGATATTTTGATAGGAACACTTCTAAACATTCTAGGAAAGATTAAAAATAATAAGAATTCCCATTTAGATATGGTAGAGATGGATATACGACAAAAATTGGCTCTAGAAGATAGAGGAAAAAGATAGTATTTGCCTCTGACATGTCACATTCTATCTAAAAAGGAAAGTAAATTTTTTTGCAAGTGTTTTCATGGTATCAAAGTTCCTCAAGGTTACTCTTTAAACATAAATAAACTTGTATCAATGAAAGATCTCAAGTTAATTGACTTAGAATCTAATGATTATCTTGTCTTGATGCAAAAACTTATACCAATGGCTATCTGTGACATCCTTCCAAAAAATGTAAGAGTAACTATAAATAGATTGTGCTTATTCTTCAATTCTATATGTAATAAAGTTCTTGATTTCAAAAAATTAGATGAATTAGAAGATGATGCTGCAATAATATTGTGTCAATTAGAGATGTATTTTTCTCCATCATTTTTTGACATTATGGTTCGCTTACTTGTTCATCTAGTCAGAGAAATCAAATATTATGGTCCAGTTTATTTAAGGTTGATGTATCCTATAAAGTGGTACATGAAGATATTTAAAGGATATATGAAGAATCATCACTGATCGAAAGCTTCGATCGTTGAACGGTACACAACAGAAGAAGCTCCTGAGTTTCGTTTAAACTATTTGTCGGAAACAAAGTCTATTGGAATTCCAAAACCTCATCATGCTGACAAATTTGAAGGTAGATGTACTCAAGGTTTAAATGAAGTCATTGGGTCAGGATGTAGTACTTCAATCACATTTCTATATATTGAATAATCTTAGTGTAGTTGAACCTTACATATCTACTCACAAAAAAGTTATAAAAAAAATCCCCGAATGAATAACAAGTTGTTGTTGACACTACATAGCAAGGAATTCATAAGTTGGTTTAATATGAGGATTTTTAATGATGATTATGCATTAGAGACAATTAAATGGTTATTATACATGTCAAAATTTATTGTGATAACTTGGACGACATACGTCATTTCTAATTATTCCTTTTATACAAAAGAAAAAGATCATCATAGTACAATGCAAAATAGTAGGGTTGTGGATGAGGTCGAATCCATGTATTTGTCTAGTTCGAAAAGAATCCTATTTTGGCAACCACCGTGTTCTATGGTGTTATTGAGGAGATTTTGGAGATTGATTATGTTATTTTCAAAGTGCCTTTATATAAATGCAAGTGTGTTCTCAATAACAATAATGTACAAACTCATGAGTTAGAATTCACACGGGTTGACCTTGGCAAGGCAACTTATAACACCAAACCATTCATCATGACTACTTAAGCAAAACAAGTTTTTTATGTGACAGACCCTATAGACTTTTCGAGGAGATGGTAAATTATTTCCAAAGGAAAAGACTTTCCTTCTAGTGATGATGAACATTTTGATATTCCTCCCGCTCCTTCTTATGCAACACAAATGCCTACTTCATATGAAGAAATTGGTAGAGATGATGTACATGCTATTCGTAATGATCATCAAGAAGGCATATGGGAAAATTAACAAGTAAGTATTTTATATTCTTCATTCATTATTCATTGTGTTATAATTTATAATGATGTAATTTTCTAATAGCAATTATCATTTGAAATTATAGGTGTTTAAAGTCAAGACACCAAGACAATACTATAATATTATTTGTTGTAATGATGTGTACATTGTAGGTTGTTTTGTGCCATTTTAATTTTGATGTAATATACAATTTTTGGTTCCTAATGGAATTGTGTCATTGATGTAATATAATTTTTGGTCTAATTCAATTAAAAAATGGTTGTATTGTTGTTTTTAGTCTGATACGATTCAGAAATATTCTAATTTAAAATTTGGGAATACTGTAAAATTCATGAAGAAATTGGTAGAGATGATGTACATGCTATTCGTAATGATCATCAAGAAGGCATATGGGAAAATTAACAAGTAAGTATTTTATATTCTTCATTCATTATTCATTGTGTTATAATTTATAATGATGTAATTTTCTAATAGCAATTATTATTTGAAATTATAGGTGTTTAAAGTCAAGACACCAAGACAATACTATAATATTATTTGTTGTAATGATGTGTACATTGTAGGTTGTTTTGTGCCATTTTAATTTTGATGTAATATACAATTTTTGGTTCCTAATGGAATTGTGTCATTGATGTAATATAATTTTTGGTCTAATTCAATTAAAAAATGGTTGTATTGTTGTTTTTAGTCTGATACGATTCAGAAATATTCTAATTTAAAATTTGGGAATACTGTAAAATTGAAAAATATATATAAAAAACAAATTATATCACAATGATTTTTAACTCAACCGTTGTTATAAGTAGATCGTACTATCCAAAAGAATAAAAGACAAGAATGACGTCGCTTGAATTAAGACTCAGGACTTATAAATGATTTCACAAAAGTTGTTTGATTTAACCATTGTTACAAGTAGCGTGCTACTAACTTATAACTACGGTCACCCGCCCGTTGTGGAATTCAGTATACATATAATCACACGCCACCTAACAACGGACGTGAAATCATCATTGTATTTGTTTTGTAATCATCATTATATGTGTTTTCCGTAGTAGTGAGTAGAAAATTGTTGGAGTTGGGATTTGAATCCTGTCACTCTATAAATATATAATCACAGTTAAATGGTTTGACCATAAAGCAATGTATTTTCGTAAATATAAAAAAATAAAACGCATCCAAAAATGAGTTATTACCACGGTTAACTGTCAGACCATTGTAATTTAGCATTACCAAAGATATATTTTATAGTAACGATAAAAACGTATCAAATATTTTAAAATAATAATTTGAATTAAATATATTTTACTTAAAATATTTAATAAAATACATATTGAGGTTAATTTTGATATAATGGTAGTGTAAAAGTTTTTATACCATAAACAAGTTGTATTCATTTGTATGTGTGATTTTAATAGTAATTAGGATTAAAATTAAACCATTTTTATCAGCGTTAAACAATAAGAAACATCATAACGACTAAAAGAGTAAAATTCGCAAGCACTAAAACAACGACAAGTATAAAACGAATTAGAACTCTAACCTTCAGACCCGCCATCAACAAATTAGAAGAATGACTAGCAACACCTAAACCACTAGCACCAAGCGAGAAGGCCAGACCACTCGAATTGTTATTGGCTTAGACACATAAGGATTCTAAATCCGTTAGTGAAGGAGGGAGAGTTTGGAGTAGACCTATTAAAAAACCAAGTCTAAGCCAAAAAATACCCTTATCCTCCAACTCTTATAATAGCTTAAATGATTCTTTCATGGTCTAAATGAGTGTGTATAGGAAAATGAATACTAACATCTAAAGTTATAATTTTTATGAAAACATGAAAGTATAATTCAACCTATAAATGCATGAAAAATAGAAAATAAATTCAAGAGAGCTACCACATGCACTCCATATAAAATTAAGTTGTTTCTTAATTTATTATCAACCATGAAAAAACCAAAACCAAGACCAAGCATTTTCCTATGCCACATGTGTTGCAACACCGAGCCTCATATTTTAGGGGGGTCATTTATTTTTTTAGTTATTAAAACAAATTATTTTACACATAAATTTTTAAAATAGATGTAAAATCAATTTTAAAAAAATCAATTTTACATATATTGGGACGACCCTCTAAAAAAACCACTATAAAAAACTATTTAATGAGAATCAAAACAAGGGTTTAAATATCAAATTTTGGAGACAAAAGACATTCAAGATTTAGAAGAGCAACAATGGTTATCACCCCTACTCTTTCATCATGTATTATTTAACAGCTTCGCGGTAATGTCTTTATTTATCATGAGTAGCTAATCTTCTATGATTAGAGATTTAAGATGAATCTCTCATAGAACTATTTGATCTATGTAATTATTAAGTACTTATCTATGCAATTGTATATATAGTATTATTTAACTACTTTTATGCTTAATGCTTTGTGTATTGACAAATGTCTAAATTGATTTCAAGTGTCAATTAATTACTAACCATAAGTATTGAAACTCGACCTAATTTAGCTTTTAAACAAATAATAACTTTAGATATATTGTATTGTCTACTTGTAATATTAAGAGTTAACATTCTTTAAAAGCTTCTTTAATCATGACCTTACCTAATACATTAAAGTGTTGTTATTAAAGGAGTACAAATATAGTAATTAGAGACAATCACCAAGTAGTGATACAAGAAGGGATTCAAAGAATTCTAATCACCTTAATATTTGTTCACTATTATATATTTTATTTAGTTTATTTAATTTTGTATTTGTAAAAAAATATAGAATGTTTGGTACCCCTAAGCTGATAGGGGTTACCAGAGACCTTAGTATTTTAATGGTGGTTTAGGAATTATCCGCGGTGACAAGAGACCCTGTTTGGTGGTGTTTACGACGATGAGAGAGCAAACTCACGTGAGGTGAGAAGCTCTATGACTTATAGGGGTGTATTGTGTGTATTACAATCTATCTCTTCTCAACCCTAAGGTTAAGATATTGATATAGGCATATGGGTATGTAGTTAGGGAATCTTTAGGAACGATTATCGTTCACTTAGTCAATGAAGAACCTTTGAAATCCTATTTTTCAGGAAGACGTGGAATAGTCTTCTAACTCTGACATCTCTCTGACTGAGTGTCGTACCTCGGAAAATGAGAACACGATCTTGCGAAGCGCAATCGCAAGCTCGCCAGATGGACTTAACAGATTCATGGCAGAACTATATTTATTCCCAAAGAGGGAAAGGAAAAATATCGATAAATCCCTTAAAAGAACGATAATGATATTGGTCGTCGCAACCAAATTAGGATTTAGGAGTCCATTACGCAAGGGGAAGGTATTAGCACCCCTCACGTCCTTTATACTAAATGGGAACCATTTGGTTATTTTTACGCGTTAGTGTTAACTTGAAATGTTAGGCTTCTAGAGTTATTAAAAGGAAAAAAAAAGTTTATTTTTTATTAGGGTGCCTGACGAGACTTTGAATTTCGCCCCTTCGTATCTCCGGGTGTGATAGATAACATAAGACTACGTAGTTATGGATAGAAAAATGTTTGTTTGTTGGTCGATTTTAGCGAAAGTTATCTTGTGTCAATCGATGAAAAACATTACTTACCAAAAACAGATGAGGAGTTGGCGTTTGCATCATATTGAATGGATTTACAAATTAACATTCACAGGAAAACGTCACTTATCTCAACTCACACGATTGTGGACGAAACATTGTCTAGCATCGTCTCGAGATAAAATATCTTTTGTTTATGAAAAAGGTTTTGAACGATTGTGCTAAGAGACAAAAACGTTCGAATTTGTTTGATGTTTTTTGGGTTGGAAGTAGAGTATTTATGACTTGCAAACTTTTACGGCTTGAGTTTAATACTCGGGACTATGACTGGATTTTACACCCAGGTAGTTCTCTCCTTCCATTTTGTTATGAAAAAGAGTCAGGGTTGTTAATGGTTAGTCATTTCTTATTTGTTTGAGAAAAGAAACTTGATGTTGGATCAAGCTTTTTATATGTAGTTATAAAAAAAGGTTTGAAGTGGTTTTAGGGTTTGAAAAATAATTTGAATATGGATGGTGTAAGCTTGGTATTGACCGACGTTTTTGAAAATGAAACTTGGTGTTGACCAAGTGTTTTGATTGTTTATTTTGAAAGGTTGATTTTATTATGCACATTTAGGCCTTATTTAGCCATCAAAGGTCTTTATACAAGATCAAGCAAATCATGTAATGATATAAGATCACATATGGCCTATAATCAAACAATTACCATATAAGGCATTCAAGCATTCACACTTTTAATCAAGAATCAAGTTAAATCAAACCAAACATGAGTCAAAATTATTTCTAAGTGATAAGTCTTAAAAGAAAATTAATGAACTTTTGAAAAAAGTAATTAGATGAGCCCATTCCTAATCCATACATCTAAAACTAAACACTTTTATTTATTTTTATTTTAATAAAGTAAAAATGAATTAAGACAAACAAAACAAACTAAACACTTTTATATATATATATATATATATATATATATATATATATATATATATATATAATTTTTACTAAAAAAAGAAAATTCAACAAAATTTTATGATAAAACTTTAGAAATATTTTGTGTATTTGCTTTTTTGTATAGTATAATTAAAATAAAATGAAAATCAAGTAAAAAAACAAAAAGAAAAGTAAGGCCAAATGGGGGTGTAGGTGCTCACAGGGGCATTGAAGCCCACATAAGAGAAGCCCAGATCAGTGTGGGGCGTGGTTCAGAGCTAAGGAAAGAAAACTTTACCCCGTACCCCTACAATTGTACCCACACCCCTACATTTAAATTTTTTTGACCAAAATACCCTCACATAAATAGGGTATATTTTTCATTTCTATTTTTTTTTACCATTTTCGTCTGAAGACTTCCGGAAAGCAAATTTTTCACTTTTTGGCATTGTAAACCGGAACACTCAGAGTAAGTCTTCCGGTTCACGTAATGTATACCGGAACACATGTCTAAAGAGTTCCGGTTTGTTGCCTTTTGAGGGCACTGAACCGGAAGTCTTTTAGAAAGTCTTCTGGTTTGGTTTGTTGTATACCGAAAGTCTTTCTTAAAGATTTCCGGTTTGGATGGTCTAAACCGGAACTCTTTTAAAAAGTGTTTCGGTAGTCATCCTTTTTTTTTTAATTCACCGGAACTCTTCTTTGAAGTGTTCCGGTGCGTATTTTTTTTTTTTAATTTTTAATAGTTTTTTTAAAATGTCAAAAAGGATAGAATGAGAATTTTTAAAAAATTGTAGGGGTATGAGGCTAACTGTAGGGGTACAAGGTAAAATTTTCCTAAGGAAACTGGGTTAGGCTTGGCCCACCTGGATCCGAATCAATCCAAACAAACAATAGTGGGACACATTTTTGAAAAAGAAACCCTAATCCTCTATTCTCTCTCACAACCACTTTCTTCACCTTCTGAAACCAAACACTCACAAAAAATCATGGAAGCAAACAAAAATTCACCAAACTCTCTAAAACAATGTCCTCTTACAAAAAACATTTTGAAACTTATCTCTCACCATGGTTCAAGAACAAAAATCCCACAAAAAAAATTCCAGCAAATGGACATCAAATCCACATGCAACAGAAGCATCAGAAAGAAACAAAGCAAACGAGTCAAACACACAAATCAAACAACATTCAGGACCCTCATCCCAACAATCCCAAACCCCATTTTCATCTTCATTATTATTTCAGCATTATATTGATTACAACTAGCTATCAAAACTCGGAACGAAATGGACTAAATACAAAGTTAAAGAGTGCAAGAAGACTACCCACAATTGTAAAGGAAGCGACTTCCTCTAGCTTTCAGGTAAGTTATTCCGGCCCTTAGGTTATTGTTTTTCTGTCTTGGTCTGAGTGCATGTTATGTGTTGTAATGGGGTAGAGCTTTGGTTATTCAGAGCTTTAATTTGAAGCTCTGTGAACCTTGAGTGAAAGATTCTTGTGAGGTTGAGGCAAGAGTGTATCCATGTTCTTGATATGGTGTGCGGTTATGGTTTTAGAATTTTTGTTTCAATATGTTATGATCGTTGCTAGGGTTTGTAATGATCTCTGATATGTGTTTGAATATGGTGACTAGGGTTTCTTGTTGCATATCCTGTTCTATTCTGTTGATGCTGCTTTTATATTGGGATTTTTCCTGAAATTGATCTGTGGAATATTTGGAGTGGAGAGGTAGAGAACAAAAGATATTGCTGTGTGTTACATGTTTCTTGTTATTGTTGAATTTGTGAAAAAACTATTATCACAATTGTTGCAGAACAAAAATGTGTGTTGTCTATTTTCCTCTTTGGTGAATTTACTGTGCTATTGGTATTGCAGTAACTTGTTCCACTTTCCCTCTCTTTTTTTTGGAAAATTTGGATGACTTTGGTTGTGGTTCCAAATAACTTGTGTTTATTTTGAATGACATGGTTTGCGTTTTGATAGATTTAATATTTGTGTTAGGTCTTTATTAATGGTGGTGGACATGGCATGATATATATTGGTTTGCTTGAAGATGGCTTGAAGAAGAGATGGATTGGTGATGAATAAATTGGAGCATGTTGAAGATTGAATAATTGGCACATTGTAGGATTAGGAATCATTTGATGTTTTGTAATGCCATAGATTCAAATATTCCATACAATGTAATTTGACAATTTGCAAATGCTAAGTTTTCTCTTTTTTGTAATTTTCAATGATGTAATGTAATAACATTTGAAATGAAAATGAATGTGATTGTTTAATTGAATTCAAACTTTTAACATGACATGTTTGGATATATGAATTTGAAATCATGATTTTTTATAGCAAAAAATCTCAAAACAAATGACATGCCATGAAAAGGAATGATTTTCAATGACTCATAAAGTGAATGCATGAATTAAAATTGAAACTTGCTTTTAATAAAACCAAAATTATGTATGCAATTTAAATGTATGAATGCATTAATGGATGAGGTAATGAATGAAATTGAAGTGATAAAACCAAGCTCTTAATTTCAAACCAAACACCCTAATTGAAAATTTTCCCCAAAAAGTAAAAAATTTAGAAGCTATAGGTGAAGAGATGCATGACCCATAAGGCAAATGTCCATATGAAAAAGTAAAATGGTTGACTTTTTCTATTATGCATGCTAAAGATACACAATGACCAAATGAAATGGTCATTATATAGTGATGCAAATGAGATAAAAATGAATGAAAGCAGATAAATTAGGAGGGGCAAAATTTAGGGTGTGACAGTTGCCCCTATTTAAATAGCTTAAACTGATTATATGAGTGATGGAAACCCTCATGGAATCCGGGTGAAAAGTATTTAAATATCGAAGACCTGGATTTTTAACCTAGATGCAATGATATGCTATGTTATGAGTTGAAGGACTTCATTTTGTTTTGGTTTTCTAGGGATACGGTGTGAGGCGAAATGAACCATATCATGATGTTTTATAATGTATGGAAAATGAATGATGGACCTGTGGGGAGAAAAGGAGACACATGGTAATGATGATCCACATGAAATGAACATGAGGGTAAAGACTCACTAGGGATAACAATCTGCCATAGAAAAGACACTGGTGAATATTCAAAAGTGAAGGTTGTCAACTGGTTAGAGATAACAAGTAGACACCTTAGAATATACTTGAGAATCTAAGAGTTTTGGATATTTATAGCAAGAAATTCATCCCACACAAAATTTTGGAGTTTCCTAACAAGAAAGTAATCTAATCGAACAAAATGGAGATCCCTAATAAGAATTCATCCGAGACAAACTCGAGAGCTTTCTAACAAGAAAGTCATCCATACAAAAGAAAATCTTGAGACTATTTAGAAAGAAATTATCCAAGATAAAACTCGGGAGTTTCCAGACAAGAAAATCATCCATGCAAAAGAAAACATGGAGATCCTTTACAAAGAAACTATCCAAGACAAAACTCGAGAGTTTTCTGATAGGAAAATCATCCACACAAAAGGCTATGATGATTCTTTACAAAGAAATCAGTCAAGATAAAATATTGGAGCTTTCTAACAAGAATAACAACCAAGCTTCTAGGAATTCCTTAAAAATGAAGAGTCATACATGACTTTCTAGGAAACATCAAGAAAAAAAAATAGGGTAATAAAACTCTATATATGTGCCAACAAAGTTGGACTTAGATCGTAAGCATTGGTTATAACCAGCTTCTAACGGATCGATGCAAATTACAACTGGACTTAGAGATGCCAATGACATTTAGATTTTGAAAATGATGCTAATGACAATTGGACTTAAGAATAATGTCGATAACAACCAGACTTAGAAAATAGCACTAGTGACCACTGGATTTAGAGATGCCAATGACAATTGGACTTTGAAATGATGCCAATAACATTTAGTTTTTTTTCAAATGATGTTGGTGACAACCAGACTTAAGTACCAATTATAATTGGATTTTAAAAATGGATGACAATAACAATTAGATTTTAAAAATGAATGCCAATAACAATTGGATTTAAAATGAGTTCCAATAACAACTGAACTTGGAATGATACTAGTGACAACTGGATTTTCAAAATAATGCAAGTGACAATTGGACTTTAGGAGACACCAATGACAATTGGGCTTTGAAATGATACCATTGAAAACCGGATCTTAAGGATACCAATAATAATTTGATTTTTAAAACAAGGTACCAGTGAAAACTGGACTTTAAAGACCAATGACAATTGAATTTTAAAAGTAGATATTGGTAACAACCAGTCTTTGAAAATAATGCCAGTGACAACTGGATTTTAGACATACTAATAACAATTGGATTTTAGGTAACTCCAATGACAAACGGACTTCAAAATATGCCAGTGACAATTGGACTTAGCATAGAGTGCCAGTGACAATTGGATTTGGAGATGTGCCAGTAACAACTGGTCTTTTGGGTCAAGGGATAACAATCAACGATGAGATATGGGTTAATGCAAACGAGTGTGAAGCACACTACAGGCTATGCATGATTTAATTTTGATTTTATGTGTGACGTATGAATGATCGTGATATGCCAATACTGACGCTACACAGACTGGGAGTTTATAGAGGCTTTTATGGATGTTATGATTCCCGAACACCGATAACTCGGCCAAGTGATAATGATAGATGCATTCAAAGGAGAATTCTACCAGGCTTTACAATTACAACTAGACAAGGGGATCCTTTCGGATGACTGATAGGTTGTACTCTGTGGAGATTCTTATTGTGATGACCCATGAGTGTTTTTTCAACCTTGAGACTTTTGGGAAAACAAATGATTTCCTTTAAATCCTCACACATGTCAAAGCAAATTTGTGTTTTTTTCAATATGTTTAAAAGTTATTTTTAAATTCAAATTTTCATTATTAACAAATAAATGGAATTTTTCATAATAGAGAAAAACACGAATGACAGTAATTGATAGGCAAAATTTGTATTTATTCAAGAATGGTAGCACACAAATGGCGTAGCTCCACTGAATGTTACAATTTTGAAAATGGCAATGAGAAAGGGTTTACATTGAATCACAATAACCATTACTAGCCATAATAATCATGAATCCAAAAAACCCTACTTCTGAAGGGAGCGTGTCATACCCCAAAATTTGCCCGTTGATATTACAAGGCATTTTTCAAGGCACTCCGACTTATTCTGCAAGGCACTGATCTTAAAGGAACAAAGGCCCAGCTCACGAGTGGCCCAATCCAGAAAATGGCCCAAACTGGCCTGCTCGCTAGGCGAGCAAATCCTTCGCCTAGCGAACGTTCGCTACACGCTCGCCTAGCGAAGCTGACAGATAACAGAAAATTCTGGGTTGCACTCTGAGCCCATTAGGTCAGGGGAAAAAGGCATTATAAATACCACAACTCCAGTCAGAAAAAAGGAGGACAAAAACAGACAAGGACAGACGGAAACCCCGGCACAGAAACCCTGGAGGCTACCTTAGAGAGTTCCGAATAAAGAAACCCTGAAGGCCGCTCCTCCGCTCCTCCGCTCCGAAGCTACCGCCGCCCAACTCCATCCGATACCAAAGGTGATCAGTCTCTCCAACATAGCAGCTTAGTTGCAAACAGGTTTGCGCATCACTATTGTTTTATACTTTTAATCGGTAATCTCTATATACATAAAGCATAATGATTGAAGTTTCAAATATGTAATTTGATTTCACATGCGAATTTAAATATGCTTGAATATCATGAATGTTTGTCCATGCTATTCCTGTAATCAAGTGCCATAAAAGTTCAGGTTTTCGGAGGTCATGCTGCTGTCAAACTCCAAACCCGTGGCCGCTCGCTAGCACATCGCTAAGCGAGCCTGTAGCGAGCCTTCGCTAGGCGAAGCAAAGGCGAATGGGACAGTGGCTGCTTTGTTTCTTCTCTATTCTGCCTTATGTCTATCTAACCAAGACTTATTATAATTCTGCATCATTTGGCCTGAGATTATGACTGTTGTGTTGTAGTGCAATTTTCAATTATACTTTACTTTGATGCTCTAACCCGTGTGCTGAATTGTGTAAAGGTTTACATATTCCCGAGGAAATGGCCGGCTAGGTATTCCACTTTATGTGTGGGATACCCTTATGGAGATTCACCCTGAATTACTCAATTGATTTTAATGTACTAATTTCATGGTGAAGATCCACCCTAATGGCTTAATTGATCTTAATGTATTGATTTTAATATGGACCTAATTACTTAATCGACTACGGCTATCTAATTAATTGTAAAACTTTGCCTTTTAATATGCGATCTTGAACCTCTCTTTGTTACCCTACGATTATGGTACTACGGTCATGTCCCGCGAATGTGGGGATGCACTTAGCAAAGACCCTTCGGTTAAATCATCATAGTCCCTCGAATGTTGCCTTTGTCCCTCGATGACCCTTCGGTGTAGCCTACGGTTAAATGATGATCGTCCCTTCGAATGCTAAGGTATCCTCACAACTGTTGCCTTCAATGACCAACCGATGACCAATCGATGACCCTTCGATGACCCTTCTACATCCAAAGGATGAAACTGCTTACTTCTCAATAGTAAGGACAGTTTTACCCTCATAAGGATAGGAAATGCCCGGAAAGACCTCGGGTAGGTATAACTCTTAATTGCTTATTCACAGGTTAAAACTACTTTTCACACCTTACACCTTTCAAAACCTCCATTAGAAAATCACCACTTGGCATACATTCGCACTAGAATCATTGCCGAGTTATATTTTTCTAAACTATTTTCAAAACTAAACGAGATAACCACTTTGTATACATTCATTCAAGAATCATTACAAAGTTAAATTCTCCTTTTCAAAACATTTCCTACACATTTCCCAACCACTTTTTCAAACTAGAAAAAACATAAATGATTGAGCAATTAAGAGCCCATGGATAACCATGGATACAAAGGGTGCTAACACCTTCCCTTTGTATAATGTACCTCCCGAACCTAAGAATCTAAATTAAGGTCTTTCCTGTTCCTTTCCACCTTTCCTTATTGGATAAAAGAAAAGTCGGTGGCGACTCTTGCTAACCGCGACATTGCGATTAAAAAACACATTAAAGTCAGTTCACCGTATGACAGAACTGGCGACTCTGCTGGGGACAACAAAGAGAGGTCACCTTAAAAATCATTTATGTTTTAAACTGTTCCTTCTTTTGAGGGTATTTTATGCTTGAGTGAAAGATCCTACACCCGGATCTAGTTTACCTTAGGTAAGTAGCAATAGATCATCGCGACTATCCAGCGTATACTGGAATGGTTAAAATGATGGCTACGGTTAATGTGACACTTTGGATGTCCTGATGTTCCTCATGTTTACTTGAGAAAAAATTTGGCATTCGCGTGGTGTCATCAAAGCATTAACCAGACCTTTAGAACCCTAATTGACTCATCCTAGCCATTAGAAAGTAGTGAGATAACTGACTTCGGTTCCGACTGGGGTTGGTTGAGACTCGATACTACACTCTTTGAGATTGGACTTTAGGGAAGCTTTGGTCAACCACTTGGCGTTGCACTGAAGTGGACTTAAAGAAAGGTCGATGATCTGAGATCCTTCTAGAACCCGGTTACTATTCTAGGACAGGTTGAACCAACCAAACTTCAGTGGGGAGGGTACTTACCTATGGAACTCATGCAAGCCTTAAAACTTAGGAATGATGGTTGTGTGACTTGCTTGTGCTTGTTATTTACTTAACATCATAACATCATCATAACATCATGGCATTGAACTAACCATGTCGAGGACTTAGGGATTTAACTTTGCTCTATTTTGTAAAAAAAAAAAAAAAGGGTTTCCTTTTTTGGTAGTTTATGCAAAGTTAAATTCCAAAAGTCCTTGAAAACATTTCATACATTGCATAGCATAACATTGCATAACAGGTGTTCTAAAGGGATAAATGTTCTCACGGTTTTCATGCAAACAGAAAAATGGACCTCGGACAGACTGTCAAAGATCTCCATGCTCAGAATGCTCAACTCCAGGAGATGATCTTGAACTTATCCAAGGGGCAGGAAGAACTGAAGGCTCTCTTGCTCGAGAAGAAAAAAGACAAGAAATCTGTGAGGCACATTAACCCGGGAAGAAGGCAGTTTACGAAGATCAATATGACTTTAGCACAAGCACTGCAGGGTATGCTAAAAGCAAATTTAATTACCCTCAGAGATCCTCCTGCAAGACCCAACACTACTTCTCCTAGTTATAATCCCAACGCCAGGTGTGCGTATCACTCCGATAGCCCCGGGCATAATACAAACGATTGTTGGTTGTTGAAGAATAAGATTCAGGATATGATCGACGCTGGAGAATTTGAATTTGATCCTCCGGGGACTCCTAATGACATCACTGCCCCTCTGCCTAATCATGACGAGACTGTCAATGCTGTAGAAGATGCTGATAACGAGTGTGACCTGGATAGCTGGATTTTCCCAACAATTGGTGACGGACTCAATAACTGGAAAGCTGAAGACACTATCCCGATTTCCTTTAGTCAGGAATAATTGTTATTGCTATTTTAGTGCTTCAAAGCATTGTGTCTATACCCGGGGCATAATAGCTAATTTTTCAAGGGTTTTGTCATTTTCATAAGCATATTTACATTCAATAAATCAATGGACTTTTTTGCATTCAAATATTGTGCTCTTTATCTTTCCTGTCATTTTTCAAACAAGCTATATTTTCTTGCACACACTCATGTAACAAATTCCATATCCATACCCACTCTGGATCCTGTTGATAATAGTTCTGCTACTGTTCATTATGACTTTGAAACTCCGATCTACCAAGCCGAGGATAGAAGTGAGGAAGATTGTGAAGTACCTGAGAACTCGCCAGACTGTTACTACAAAAGGAAAAGACCATACAGCCGCAAGAGGAATCAATTGAAATTACAAATCTGGGTACTGAAATAGACAAGAAAGAAGTCAAAATAGGAGCAGGTTTGGAAAACAGTGTCAAAGAAAGAATGATTCAGATGTTACATGACTACGTGGAGATTTTTGCTTGGTCTTATGAAGACATGCCCGGATTGGATACTGATATAGTAGTGCATCATCTGCCGATGAAGGAAGACTGTCGTCCTGTCAAGCAAAAGGTTCGCCGCATGCGTCCCGAAATGTCTGAGAAAATCAAAGCCGAGGTTATGAAACAATTCAATGCCGGTTTTCTAGCCGTTACTTCTTATCCTCAATGGGTTGCTAATGTGGTACCAGTGCCGAAGAAGGATGGTAAGGTGCGAATGTGCGTCGATTATAGAGATTTGAATAAAGCGAGTCCCAAAGATGACTTTCCACTCTCGCACATCGATGTTCTGGTAGATAACACCGCTCAACACAAGGTATTCTCATTCATGGACGGCTTCTCAGGATATAACCAGATTAAAATGGCACCTGAGGACATGGAGAAAACTACGTTTGTGACGCAATGGGGCACTTTCTGTTACAAAGTAATGCCATTCGGTTTAAAGAACGCCGGGGCAACGTACCAGCGCGCTGTGGTGGTTTTGTTTCATGATATGATTCATCATGAAATAGAAATATATGTGGATGACATGATAGCCAGATCTCATACTGAAGGAGAACATCTCGATCATTTATACAAACTGTTCGAGAGGTTGAAGAAATATAGGTTGAGATTGAGTCCGAACAAATGCACCTTTGGAGTAAGATCCGGTAGACTCTTGGGCTTTATTGTCAGTGGTAAAGGAATTGAAGTCGACCCGGCTAAGGTGAGAGCTATTCAAGAAATGCCCGTTCCCCGTACGGATAAAGAAGTCAGAGGTTTCTTGGGACACTTGAATTACATTGCCCAATTCATTCCACACTTGACTGCTACCTGCAAACCCATCTTCAAATTACTAAAATCAAGAGATGGTATGGAATGATGAATGACAAAATCAAGAAATATCTCCAAGAACCTCCAATTCTGATGCCACCGGTTGAAGGAAGACCTTTAATCATGTATGTGACCGTGTTAGAAAATTCAATAGGGTGTGCTGGGGCAACATGACAAGTCTGGTCGAAAAGAGCATGTCATACACTGCCTTAGCAAAAGGTACCGACTGTGAAACAAGATACTCACAGCTCGAGAAAGCTTGTTGTGCTTTGGCCTGGGCTGCTCGCCGACTAAGACAATATATGTTGAATCATACCACTTTATTGACTTCTAAGATGGATTCTATCAAATATCTACTTGAGAAACCTGCTGTCTCCTGAGAGAGTTATCACTAATAATGGTACTAAACTGAACTCTGCACGCAGTTCAAAGTAAAAAAAAAAAACCATAACTCTTCTCCGTACCGGCCAAGGATGAACGGCGCCGTGGAGACTGCTAACAATATCAAGAAGATCATACAAAAGATAACAGTAACATACAAAGACTGGCATGAGATGTTACCGTTTGCTCTCCATGGTTATCGCACCTCAATACGCACTTCGACAGGGGCAACTCCGTTCTCTTTAGTCTACGGAATGGAAGCCGTTTTACCAGTGGAAATTCAGATTCCCTCTCTAAGAATCATGAAAGAGGCGGACTTAGATGAGGATGAATGGATTCAGACTCGACTCGATCAGATAAATTTGACTGATGAAAAGAGACTCGCGGCTGTTTGTCATGGGCAGACATATCAGAAGCGCATGACCCAGGCATTTAACAAAAGAGTCGAGAGACAGGTGTATCAAATCGGCGACTTGGTGATCAAGCGTATCATTCTACCACAAAGTGATCCCAGGGGCAAATGGACTCCCACATACGAAGGGCCATTTGTAGTTAAGAAAGTATTCTCTGGTGAAGCCATGATACTTGCTACAATGGACGGCGAAGATTTCCCGCATCCTGTGAACGCGGACATAGTTAAAAAATACTACGCATAAAAGAGACCCGCTAGGTCGACGTATCTAGGCAAAAGTAAGGGCATCCCGGCGAACCAAAAGGGTTCGGGCAAAAATTAGGGATAAACATATAAAAACGTACACCCGGCAAGTCGAAAACCTGAAAAGGCGGCTTGGGCAAAAAAGGGTATCCTGGTGGACTGAAAACCTGAAAAGGCGGTCCAGGCAAAAATTAGGGATTAAAGCGTAAGACTATGTCCCGTTCTCAGTCAGCTTCAACCAAGTTCCAAGGACTGAACAAGCCAATCACTTCTATCCGACAACAGGAGATGAGACGCTTGAAGACATAATGACAGTAGTGGAATTAAAATCAATAGGACCTTTTCTGCATAGCTTTCTCTTTGTTTGCCTGACAATTTCCTCTTACTAGGATTTCTGTCTCCTTGTACTCAAATTGCCTATTTATAGGCCCTCTTTCAAAATCAATACAATTTCATTTCCAAAAAGATGCTTTTGTTTTACTTTCTCTGTTTTGTTTGCGTAAACGTCCATTGATTTAACTTGAATTGATAGATGCATTTGAATATGATCAATGTTTATCAAAATACATGCATAAAATAACAATGACAATTACTAAAGGACTTCAGGATCGAGGAGAAGGTCTAACCAGGCTTTCCAAGGAATCTGTTGCCAATTCTATTCCCCGGCTAAGCCAGTTATTCCCCAGAAGAAATGGGCATCACTAGACGAATTGGTCATCTCTTCTATCCCCAGCCAGGCTCTGTCGAATGTCTCTACCATCAGACAGAAATCAAATACCCCAGCTGAGACAGGGTCATCAATACAAATATCTCCGACCAGAAGACTGAGATTTATTTCCCCAGTAGAGTCCCCTGGAAGAACGTTTCAGACACATAGTGCATTCATTACCTCATTTCACATCACATACCTACATACAATTTTCATTCCGCATCATATACATTACATCATTTCATAACATATACATGTATACAATGCTCTCATTTATTCCAGACGCATAATTCACTCATTACATCATTTCACAGCACACGCATGCATACAACATTTGCATCTCATGCATCATGACATGGCATGAAGCTAACTTTATTTTTCAGGTTAATTATCCTCTTGATACAATCAAAACAAAGGTCCATTCAGACGGACAGCTTTATCAATTACATTCAGGATTCAACTACATCTTTCAGATATACTCCATGTCGACATTCATTCTGACATCCTCCTAACGATGGCATCTATAAGCTCATCCCAGACATTTATCGCAAATACAACATACACAAATACTATCAGATTCAGCCTAACGTACGGTTCATTCTGATTCAGCCCAACATATGACTCCTTCAACTCAGATACGATCTAGCGTACGATCCATTCTGACCTTCAATAACTCAAATACGGTCTAATGTACGATCCAGTTAGACCTTCATATCCTCAGATGCTACCTAGTGTACGGTACATTTCTGAAGTGTAGTCTAGCGTACGACTACCCCCTTTTATAATCAGATTCAGCCTAATGGACGGCTCATTCTGCTGCTCAGATGCTACCTAGTGTACGGTACATTTCTGAAGTGTAGTCTAGCATATGACTACCCCCTTTTATAATCAGATTCAGCCTAATGGACGGCTCATTCTGCTCAGATACGGTTTAATGTACGACCCAGTTAGACCTTCATCTCCTCAGATGCTACCTAGTGTACGGTACATTTCTGAAGTGTAGTCTAGCGTACGACTACCCCCTTTTATAATCAGATTCAGCCTAATGGACGACTCATTCTGCTCAGATACGGTTTAATGTACGACCCAGTTAGACCTTCATCTCCTCAGATGCTACCTAGTGTACGGTACATTTCTGAAGTGTAGTCTAGCGTACGACTACCCCCTTTTTATAATCAGATTCAGCCTAATGGACGGCTCATTCTGCTGCTCAGATGCTACCTAGTGTACGGTACATTTCTGAAGTGTAGTCTAGCATATGACTACCCCCTTTTATAATCAGATTCAGCCTAATGGACGGCTCATTCTGCTCAGATACGGTTTAATGTACGACCCAGTTAGACCTTCATCTCCTCAGATGCTACCTAGTGTACGGTACATTTCTGAAGTGTAGTCTAGCGTACGACTACCCCCTTTCATCATCAGACACAGCCTAACGGACGACTCATCCTGCAACTCCAATACGGTCTAGCATAAGACCCATTTGGATCTTCAACTCAGATACGATCTAGCATACGATCCGGTCTGATCTTCTATCCCCAGTGAAATCACCCGCTTAATGGAGGTTTCGTTCTGCAACTCAGAGACACGATCTAGCGTACGATCCATTCTGATTTTTCATCCTCAGCAAAGTCATCCGCCCAATGAACAACTCACTCTGGTATTCAGATGCGGTCTAGCGTATGATCCATTCTGATCCCTTATCCCCAGCAGCGTATAACACACTCTGACTCCCCCAGCGAAATCGACAGCATAATGGAGGACTCACTATACGGTCTAACGTACGACCCGGTATGACACCCATGTCTTCAGATATCGCCTAACGTACGACGCACTCTGAAGCTCTCATCATCAAATTCCCTGGATGGCATCTTTAAACCCCTCTCCATCAAGATTAGCACCTGGTCGACAAGCGCAAATTTTTGGGGCATTTTAGTGTTCAATAATCTTCCACCTCTAGACCACGAATGGTGCACATACCATTCTACTCTCTCGGTTCAAGAATATTGAACAGGGGCAGCTGTCATACCCCAAAATTTGCCCGTTGATATTACAAGGCATTTTTCAAGGCACTCCGACTTATTCTGCAAGGCACTGATCTTAAAGGAACAAAGGCCCAGCTCACGAGTGGCCCAATCCAGAAAATGGCCCAAACTGGCCTGCTCGCTAGGCGAGCAAATCCTTCGCCTAGCGAACGTTCGCTACACGCTCGCCTAGCGAAGCTGACAGATAACAGAAAATTCTGGGCTGCACTCTGAGCCCATTAGGTCAGGGGAAAAAGGCATTATAAATACCACAACTCCAGTCAGAAAAAAGGAGGACGAAAACAGACAAGGACAGACGGAAACCCCGGCACAGAAACCCTGGAGGCTACCTTAGAGAGTTCCGAATAAAGAAACCCTGAAGGCCGCTCCTCCGCTCCTCCGCTCCGAAGCTACCGCCGCCCAACTCCATCCGATACCAAAGGTGATCAGTCTCTCCAACATAGCAGCTTAGTTGCAAACAGGTTTGCGCATCACTATTGTTTTATGCTTTTAATCGGTAATCTCTATATACATAAAGCCTCATGATTAAAGTTTCGAATATGTAATTTGATTTCACATGCGAATTTAAATATGCTTGAATATCATGAATGTTTTTCCATGCTATTCCTGTAATCAAATGCCATAAAAGTTCAGGTTTTCGGAGGTCATGCTGCTGTCAAACTCCAAACCCGTGGCCGCTCGCTAGCACATCGCTAAGCGATCCTGTAGCGAGCCTTCGCTAGGCGAAGCAGAGGCGAATGGGACAGTGGCTGCTTTGTTTCTTCTCTATTCTGCCTTATGTCTATCTAACCAAGACTTATTATAATTCTGCATCATTTGGCCTGAGATTATGACTGTTGTGTTGTAGTGCAATTTTCAATTATACTTTACTTTGATGCTCTAACCCGTGTGCTGAATTGTGTAAAGGTTTACATATTCCCGAGGAAATGGCCGGCTAGGTATTCCACTTTATGTGTGGGATACCCTTATGGAGATTCACCCTGAATTACTCAATTGATTTTAATGTACTAATTTCATGGTGAAGATCCACCCTAATGGCTTAATTGATCTTAATGTATTGATTTTAATATGGACCTAATTACTTAATCGACTACGGCTATCTAATTAATTGTAAAACTTTGCCTTTTAATATGCGATCTTGAACCTCTCTTTGTTACCCTACGATTATGGTACTACGGTCATGTCCCGCGAATGTGGGGATGCACTTAGCAAAGACCCTTCGGTTAAATCATCATAGTCCCTCGAATGTTGCCTTTGTCCCTCGATGACCCTTCGGTGTAGCCTACGGTTAAATGATGATCGTCCCTTCGAATGCTAAGGTATCCTCACAACTGTTGCCTTCAATGACCAACCGATGACCAATCGATGACCCTTCGATGACCCTTCTACATCCAAAGGATGAAACTGCTTACTTCTCAATAGTAAGGACAGTTTTACCCTCATAAGGATAGGAAATGCCCGGAAAGATCTCGGGTAGGTATAACTCTTAATTGCTTATTCACAGGTTAAAACTACTTTTCACACCTTACACCTTTCAAAACCTCCATTAGAAAATCACCACTTGGCATACATTCGCACTAGAATCATTGCCGAGTTATATTTTTCTAAACTATTTTCAAAACTAAACGAGATAACCACTTTGTATACATTCATTCAAGAATCATTACAAAGTTAAATTCTCCTTTTCAAAACATTTCCTACACATTTCCCAACCACTTTTTCAAACTAGAAAAAACATAAATGATTGAGCAATTAAGAGCCCATGGATAACCATGGATACAAAGGGTGCTAACACCTTCCCTTTGTATAATGTACCTCCCGAACCTAAGAATCTAAATTAAGGTCTTTCCTGTTCCTTTCCACCTTTCCTTATTGGATAAAAGAAAAGTCGGTAGCGACTCTTGCTAACCGCGACATTGCGATTAAAAAACACATTAAAGTCAGTTCACCGTATGACAGAGCGGCTGGATTGATCTTCTGCCTTGGGCTCTTCTGTGTTGATTAGTCTTATTTGATGCAGTCTTTTCCTTTTGTCCCTAATTTTTGCCTGGATCGTCCTTTCGGGTTTTTATCCCACCGGGACACTCTTTTTTTGTTGTTGTTGTTGTTGTTGTTGTCTAAGTCACCCTTTCGGGTTTTCAACTTAGTGATATATCATTTTTTAGTTATCCCTACGTTTTGCTTGGACCGCCCTTTCCGGTTTTCAGTCCACCGGGATACCCATTTTTGCCTAAGTCGCCTTTTTAGGTTTTCGACTTAGTGGGTTTTGTCAGGCATAGTATTTTTAGACGGAATCCATTCACAGGGTGTGAGAGCTCTTCATCATCCATAGTCATAAGAATTAGGGCACCTTCGGAGAAGCATTTCCTTACAACATATGAGCTTTCATAATTAGGAGTCTGTCGCTACACAAAAACTGACCGAACTGACACAGAGTTGCCACCAGATTTTATTTATTCCTATATGAGAGGAAATGGAAAATAGTCGATAAAACCCTCTAAAGAAAAGAAAATGGAAAAGGAATGGTCTCGCAACCAAATATGGGTTTATAAGTCGGTTATGCAAGGGGAAGGTATTATCACCCCTCACATCCATGGTACTCCATGGGAACCTTCTAAGTTGTCTACGTGCGTGCTTATCTTAAAGTTTATTAAATATCGGAAAAAGGGGAAATGGTTTGTTTTTTTATTATTGTGCTCGCCAAGGATTAGGGCCCTTGTGCATACGTACTATCATTGGGGATGAAGAATCAGAGCTCCGTAGTTTGGAGTAGAAAAATGTTTGTTTGTTGGTTGTTTTTACCTTGAAAAAGGGTTTTCAGAGTGATGCCCTAAGGCGCAAAAATAATTTTGATGAGTTAATGTTTGTTTTATGGTTTTTGAAAAGATTGTTTTTTATTACAATTGCACTAAAAACTATGGGCAGAGGTGAATATTTCAGACAAACAAGCCAAGTGTCTTGTGTCCAAAATACTCAGAGTAAGGGTAGGAAAACTCCATTCTTACTCATTCTCCACCACTTAAGGCTCATGGCGGACAATTATAATTGTATTTTTGAATTTGATTGAGAAAATGCCACTTGACTTTGGATCAAGGGTTTATTGGTTATTGATTTGAAATGGTGATATATATGAATATTTACAGAGAAACAAATGTGAGAAATAAAGGGTATCATCGTAAGGTAGACCAAGAGAAAGCCTTGTGTGTGCAAACTAACCTATGCTAACAAGTGGATAATGGATTTATGAACATGTCTCCCTAGGATAGTGCCATGAATGCCATTCTTACAATAAAAGATTGTAAGTCACTGATGAAATTCCAAGTTAGAGCAATGGGTCAAGGATCAAAACAAGGTCCAAGTGAGAGGATCCCTATGAATCCTCTAAGTCCATCAGTGGGTCACATATGAATGCATTTTTTTCTGTCTTTTGATTTTATCATGTTTTTGTTCTCTTTGATTATGCAATGACAATAAATAAATGACAATAAGATAAAGATGCATGAGATATATACAATGATCCCAAATATGAGAATAAAGTGCTTGGAAAGTAAATGACAAGAAAGTAAATTGACAAAAGGACAAATTACAGGAATTAGGTAAAAAGGCCAATGGTTAATAGTGATAGTTAGTGGTTAGTGATCAAATTACACAAGTTAACCACCTAGGGATTATCTATCCACAAGTCAAAGGACTTAAAATATGGCGCATCAAGAGATAATTATTGATACAAAGTATTGAAGATGATTCATGATCATCTATTAATATATTTGAATCAAAGAAGGCTGAAACATCCTCAAGTCCATCTATCAATGATTTGAAAAATGGAAGATTATATCACCCAAGTAATTACAAGTTAAAAGTTAGATAAGATACAAGTTAATATCCAAATCCAAATGGTTAGTGGTTAATGATAAATGGAAACAATGCAACACAAATAAAATCAGAAAGCAAAACTCAAGTAACTAAAGATCTCATATAAACATAAAGAGGTTCAAACCTAATAAAATAAGAGCAACCTATAAATACCTCAAAGTGTCAAGAATAATCCATTAATCATTCATAAACATATTTGAAGTATTGAATATTTAATCATCCATAGGATCAATTACCAATGATCAAAAGATTGTCATCAACCAAGACCAACTATAAGGGCAAAATGGTATACACAACAAAGAATCGAAATAAAACAAAAGAAAGAAAACATAAAAACAAGGTTGAAAAAAATGCAAACCAATGGCACTTTGATCCAAATCTCCAACCTTGGGGTTGCAGGCTAAATGGCCAACCACTGGGCCAAGCTTGCCCAACTGATGTGTAAACGCGCTCACGAATATATATAAAAGAAACATGAATAAAAAAAGAATTGAGCCTAAAAGGGGGGTGAGATCCGGAAATGAGTGGTGATGGAGTAGAAAAAGGGAGAGGCCCACTCATATTAGGCCCAAACGGCGGAAATAAGAGGGGAAGTATGAAATCCCTCCCTCCAAGTTTCAAAATTTTGAAACCTTTTCCGCTCCGTCGCGTCGGAGCTCAAACCACCAACCAAACATGTCAAAACCCCCTCCTCACTCTACTGAGTTTGGAAATCAAATCCACTGATCCTAATTTCTAAACACAATGAAGAATCGAAGGAAAATGGGGATCGATCCTAGAAACGGAATAAAAAATTAAATGACATAAAGAGGGAATCAAAGCCTCAAACTTGAGGGCTTTGATTCCCTGAGAGCTACGCTACACAATGGTAACTCACATGCAAGCAAACAAGGAGTTTAGATCACTACCTTGCCGGATAAGATGATCGGAAAAGCAAATGAATAAGTAAATTTTCTCCTTCCTCTACCGTACTATACTTCTGCTTCTTCTATGAGGATGTATGAGATTTTTTAGTGTTTTTTCTTTCAATCCTGATATGCAACTCTCCACCCCTTTTTTAATTTTGAAGGTCACGTTTTATAGTAGAACAAGTAGGGTTTTATAGTGTTTGAGAGGGAGAGGTATATTGGACTTTTCTTGGTGTAGGTTATGTTCGTCCAAAAATGTCATTTGATTCAGAAAAGTGCACTGCACTTTTGTACCTTCTTGCTTGGTCTGCTTTGTCTTGTTGAGGAATGTTGTATTTTTTACCCTCTTAGGTTTTTACTGCAGTAAATAAATAATAAGTGGATTGAGTTTTATTTTGATGAATGTTTGGATTGATGTAGGTTTGTTGGGGGTGAATTGGGATAATTTTGTTTGATTATGCATTGCCTTGGCCTTTCTCTGAGTGGCATTATTTGACCTATTACATATGTGTTATTCTACAGGTTTTGGCTTTGGTTAAATGTTGCAGCCATGGTATACATTACAGAGTTTGGACTTATGTAGAATATAATGCATTGCAAGTTGATGTAGGTTGGTTGATGTTGCAGACTGATGTTGTTGTATTGGTTGCAGGTTGAATTATGGGATGCTGCATTGGTGCAAGTTAGGGAATGGGATTTGTATGGTATGCACATGATGGTATGAGCTATTGTATTATAAGCTTGATGGTAGGGTTTGCTGCATGAATGTTGTGTTGAATTGGCATGATTTGCTGCTAGTTTTGAAATGTTGTTGATGTGCATATTCTTGGTAAATTGGTCTGCTAGCATGGTGTAGTTTACTGCAAGCTTTGATGGTCTATGTTTGGTCTGCATCATGGTCCTGACTTGGTCCATTTGCAGGTTTGACAATGTTTTGTAGCAGAGTCATGAAGTTTGACCGTCTGTTCAACTTGGTGCAAGGCATTGTTGGTTGTCTATTGCATGGTTTTGGCATGACTTTGGTGTGACGGGTCAGGTCCATTGCTTAGTCTGTTGCCAACTTGCTGTATTGTTGTTTCTGTAGGTTCATGTTCATGTGAAAACCGGTTTGTGATTTGTCTTAGGTCATGCAACGCTAGGCTACTCATGGTTTATGGTTGCAAGTTACAAGGTATGCACTTGGTTTGTTAATGGTTTTGTGATGAATCTTAGGTCATGATTTATTCTGCTGTAGGTTTATTTGCAAGTCAGACCGCATTTAATTTGATTGCTCAAATGGTGAGGCTTACAAGACTTGATGTTGCTAGTTCTGCAGGTTTTATGGTTCATGGTTTGGTTGGTTTGCTGCAAGCTTGTGCTGGTTGTGTAATGATCTTGGTCATGTGGTGATTGTGGCATGACCGCATGCCAATTTAGTTCATGGCTTGGTTTGTTACAATTTGTTCCATGCTGCATGATTATTGTGAAGTGCATTGCTTTTGCAGGATTGATGTATGGAATTGTTTATGTAGGTTTTGTATGGTGCTGCAGTAGGATGGTGCATTGTGTGGCATGCTTGTGATGATTACGACATTCTTGCATTTGTTGGTTTAGTACATCATCAAGTCATTTGGTTTCTATGTTTGCATATGGTATGTCATAATCATGTTATGGTTTTGTAACAATGCCTTGGATATGGTTAGGTTTGATAGAATGAACATGACATGGTTGGTTTTTTGTAGGTTGGCATGATGAACATGGTTTGGCCAAGGGTGACTTGCATTTAAAGAAACACGATGATCACCAAATTTAAGAACATAGAATTAATGGTGGATCATGGATGAATTATGGAGGAATGGAAAATAGAATTAGGGTTTAGGATGGTCAAAGTTGGTTAGTTGACTTTGGTAAACTGGTTGACAAAAAAGTCAACAGTTGACCAAAATTTAACTTGGCTAAAAAAGTCAATTTTTTATGTAATCTATTATGTATGGACATTGGTAATGAAATAAGCGTTTGGTGAATGGAAATGATATTGAACGAATAGTATTGAATTTGAATGAAATTGATTGAATTTGAAATGATGTATTGTATGGATTGAATTGAAATGAAGATGACTTGAATTGTATGGGCTTGAAATTGATGGAAGCATGGACCAATGGAATGAAATTGACTTGATTGAATTAATTGTATGGATATCCAATAAACCAAATGAACTTGATTGAATGGAAATCCAATGAACCAAGTGTATGACCTAATCATCTAACAACTTGAATGGGCCATGAAGTGAATGGAATGACATGATTTAAATGAACCAAAGATAACATGGAGGATAAAATGAATGGGAATGAAGTGAAGGATTAGTGGACACATGGACAATCATGAAGGAGCTATGGACTAGAAATGACCAATGTAATGCATCCTCAACTTAAAGATCACAAGAAAACTTGTATAAACCAATATCAAACAACTAAACAAAGGGGCTTGGGTAGAGTAACGAAGGAAAATGTATGATGAAATTACCAAGCACAAACTTCATGAAGTAGGGTTCTAGTTAACAAATCAAAGCATAGAAGCAAATAGGCATAACTAGGGTTTTATGACATAGGAAAAAAGAAACAAGCACTCCCAAAGCAAGACCTCCCAAGCTAAGGTTTTAAGCCTCAAGAAATGATCAAATGAAAAAACAATGATGAGTACCTATAGCTAGGGTTTCTTGGGCCAAAAGGTTCCTCAAAGGTCAAAGCCATACAAACTAGGGTTTAAGTGTGCATAAGGTGTCATGGTGTAGTTTCACAAGGTTGATGCATAACTAATGGTTGGAGATTAGGGTTTCCTCAAGGACAAGTTCAGAGCACAAAGCATACAATCAAATGATGACTTGTACAAGTCATAGAGGATCAGAGGATTAGGGTTTAGGCCCATAGATGACCAGATGAACAAGCAAAGCTTCCAATCAAGGTTCACCTTCCAATTAGGGTTTTGGAAGATGAATGGGATGACTTATGCAATCCCGCAAGGTCAAGGAGTGCTTGAAGATGACAATTAGGGTTTAGGGAGGACTGGATACATCCCAACATGATCAAGAGATTTTGGTGATCCTCATATATGAATACCATGCCTTGAGTCTATGTAGCATGCTCTCTTGTTATGAATACAAATGAAAATGAGATGATGAGATGGTGAATGTATGCTTATGCACTAGGGCCATGAAAGTTAGATAGAAGGTATGGTAAATTTGGGTTGGACGTATGCTCAATGTCGGAGGGAGTTAATTGCAAGAGTGCAACCCCATCTGTTTGGAGCGAGAGCTTGTAGATATGTTTATAGGAAATATTCAAGGACCATACTTGGATAGGATGGTAGGGAGTACATCCTCTCGATTTTCAGACTTAGTTCTTGTCGGTGAAAGAATTGAGAACATGATCAAGATGGGAAAGATCCAAAATGATACTAGTACCTCTGGTGTAGTGAACAAACCTTACGTTGCCGGGAAGAAGAGAGAAGGGGAAACTAATGAAGTTGTAGTTGTGAGGGGAAGGGATCCAACGTAGCGTGCACCTTATCAACAAGTGGCTGATGTGTCACCTGTTTAAAACCAACAACCTATGCAATTCCTACCGATCAACGAACCGATCAACAACCAGCCCTATATCAGGAGTAATATACTCCCCAACAACAACAACAACGATACTACAATCAAAATCAACAAAGGCAGAGAAGGCCTGAGAAAAGGTTTGACCCGGTCCCAATGCCATACAGTCTTTTACTTCTGTATTTGTTACATGGATCTTTAGTGAAACTAAGAGAGTTATGACCTCCTCCAGTAGTCCTCCCTCCTGGTTATGACGCTAGTGCTCGCTGTGAATTCCATTCTGGGGCACCCAGTCATTCTGTTGAAAACTGCAAGGCACTAAAGTACAAGGTGCAAGAGCTAATTGAGTTCAATGCAATCACGTTCTCTCCTAAGAGTCCAAATGTGAATAACAACCCTATGCCTCCGCATAACAAACCTATAGTGAGCATGATAGAAGGAGCTAAAAGAAAGAAGTTGGTGTCCAATGTGGATGATTTGAAAACTCCTTTGTTTGATGATAAGAAACGATTGCTAATGGATAAGATATCTCCCAGTTGTGATGATGCTTGTGAACATTGTTTGATTAATCCGCAAACTTGCGAAGCCTTGAGAATTAGTATGCAAAAACCAATGAATCAAGGAATTGTGTTAGTAGAGCACCTGTCTACTATTGAAGAATTTGTAACTTTGGAAATTCCTTATTATCAAGTTTAACTATTGGAAATCCCTTATGACTTAACTCCGATGATAATAACTATTGACCCAATCCCTCCTCTGACAATCACTGTGCCTACTCCTTTCCCGTATGAAAATACAAAGATAGTTCCATGGGTTTATGACTCTGCAGTCTATATCCATGAACAAAATATAGAAGAAGAACCTTTAGTCCAAAGGTCCATCTATCAACATTGATGAATAATGGGGAGTAACTTGAAGTGGCAGAATATTTGCACCAGTACCTCCTACAATTGAAAATGGTGGAACTTCAATCCAAGACAAAGGGAAGCAAGTTGAGAGCAATGAACATGGGAATGATTCTACTCAAAGAGAAACTCCAGTTAGTGAAGTAGAAGAATTCCCGCGCATCATCAAGAAAAGTTATTACCAAGTGGTTGAAAAGCTCAACCAAACACCATCCACGATCTCGATGTTGTCCTTGTTAATGTGCTCTGAAGCTCATAGGGACACACTGGTAAAATTCTCGAGAACAACCTATGTTCCTTAAGAAATTTCAGTTTGCCAATTTGAAGGAGTTGTGAATAACATTTCCTCCAGTATCAACTTGGGATTTAATGATGATGAGCTCCCATCCGAAGGAAGAAATCATAACAAAGCTTTTCACATCTCCATTGAGTGCGTGGACACAATCTTATCAAGAGTTTTGGTGGATACAAGTTCATCTTTGAACGTTCTACCAAATAGTTATTTATCAAAGCTGACAATCGAGGGATTGGTAATGAAGCCTAATGAACTGATAGTGAGAGCCTTTGATGGCTTTAGAAGGCCAGTTATTGGAGAAGTAGACCTCCCGATTAATATTGGACTGCATACGTTCTTCATCACCTTTTATGTGATGGTCATCTACCCAGCTTACAATTGTCTTTTGGGATGACCCTGGATTCATTCAGCTGGAGCAATTACTTTGACTATCCACCAAAGGCTCAAGTTTTTAATCAATAACAAGCTGGTAGTCGTCGAAGGTGAGGGAGACATTATGGTGAGTCATCTAGTATCATTCTGGTATGTTGAGGTTGTAGGAGAAATTCATGAGACTCCCTTTCAAGCCTTTTAGGTGGTAAGCGTGGTGATGGTTCCTCCTACAAAAGAAGCCAAGAATGTTGAATTTCCCATGGTCTCATGGAAGGATGCTAAGACAGTGATTGAGGATGGACACCCCGAAGGTTGGGGTAGAGTGCTTGAGTTGCCCATGAATAAGGATCATTCTGGTTTAGGATACCATTCCCAATAATCAAATCTGAGGAAGCCAATGACAAATGCTCCTGAGGGACAGGTGCTCCCACTGCCATACATTTTCACCAGTGTTGGACACCTTGTTGATGGTAAAATCAGTATGGTGGAATAAGAGGACAATATTGCTGATACAATAGGACTTGCATATCAGAAGGTTGAAGGCCAAAAGCTTACCAATTGGACCTCCATGGAAGTTCCTGAAGTTACAATGATTGAAGAGTAATTTCCTTTTGTTTTTGCTTTGAAAAAGAACCATGCTCTGCCCAAGGCATGGGGAAAAACTTGTAGGCCCCCCCTAATTTTCAAATCAGTTTAATAATGAAATCATCATTTTGCATTCAAATTTTGTTCCTTGTTTTTCATTATTTTAATTTTTACAAAAAATGGCAATGTTTTCTTTTTATTTTTAAGTTTTCATTCATTTTATCTCCACTCTCATAAAAATAAAAGCATGAATCATGAATTGTGCAGATTCTCCTTTGTTTCCATCGATAACGATACTGCTATGATCCCTTATGACTTTGACAATCCCATCTTTCACGCTGACGAAGATTGTGAAGAAGATTGTGAACTCCCCGAGGAGTTAGCCTGACTACTACGACAAGAATCAAAGGTCATCCAACCATACCAGGAACCGGTAGAAGTTGTCAACCTTGCGACAAAGGAAGACGTAAAAGAAGTCAGAATAGGCTCTGCCCTAGAAGACGAAGTGAAGAAAAAGTTGATCAAGCTTTTGCAAGAATATATGGATGTGTTTGCTTGGGCATATCAAGACATTCCCAGACTTGACACAAATATTGTAGTGCACAGGCTACCCCTCAAGGAAGATTTCCGTCCAGTGAAACAAAAACCGAGGAGAACTCGACCCGACATGGCGATGAAAATCAAAGAAGAGGTTCAAAAGCAGCTTGACGCAGACTTTCTGGCATTAGCAAAATACCCCTAATGGATTATAAACATTGTACCAGTATCCAAGAAGGATGGAAAAGTGAGAATGTGCGTTGACTATAGAGACTTGAATAGAGCTAGCCCAAAGGATGATTTCCCACCGCCTCACATTGATGTTCTAGTGGATAATGCAACTTAGTTCTATGTGTTCTCTTTCATGGATGGCTTCTTTGGCTACAACCAGATCAAAATGTCCCCGGATTACATGGAAAAGAATACCTTCATCACCCCGTGGGGAACTTTTTGCTATAAGATTATGCCTTTCGGCTTAAAGTGTTGGTTCTATGTGTTGGCATCAATTTTGGTAAAACCTAGAGTGTTCACAAGTTGTCACAAGTGATGTCTTGACATAAGATAACAGGTTCTTGCAGGGTGTTTAAAATGTGAATGTGCAGGATTTTGCTGAGATGTCAGACCCGATGTCAAGACATATGTATACAGAACATTCAATATGAATGTTATGTATTGTGTGATTGCGCTTTTTATGCTAATCTATGTGTGATTGATGAGATGATTGAACACGCCATTTAATCAGTAATTAAAACCAGATTGACTTATTTTCCAACAAGATATAATCAGCTGTCATAAGAAGATGCGAATGGAAAATAGTTTTAGGGTTTTGTGATGTCCAAGCCCAGCCAAACACTTCTATAAAAAGGGAATAGAAAACCTGGTTTTAACACACAAGAAATAACAAACGAACTATTGAGAGAGAATAAGGGTTTTAGTCTTGTGTGGTCGTGTGTATTGTGAGCCATCCATTCATCCATAGATGATTGAATTGGACTGACTTTTGAGTTGTAATTTGTCCACTCTAAGCTTTGAAGCATGAGTGTGTGTTTACTTGGTTGAAGCTTTTAAGAAAGATCAAGTATGTGTTCTTGAAGAGTGTCTTCTTTCATTGTAATATTTGTTTTTACATCACTGCTGTGATTGAGGGGGAGTGAGTAGGATCTCATATCTAAGAGTTCTTAGATAGAAGTCAGACGGGTAGAGATTAGGTGAAAAGACTGTAACTTGAAGTTATTTATTGAGAGTCTTTGAACTAATTCTGTTTAGTGGATTTCCTTCCTGGCTTGGTAGCCCCCAGACGTAGGTGAGTTTGCACCGAACTGGGTTAACAATTTCTTGTGTCACTTATATTACTGTTCTTTATCTTTTATCCTGTTTATATTGTTCAAATATTAGTGTCGTGACATTACCTTCGACATCTCATATCTGATACCAAAATTTCAATTGGTATCAGAGCAGGCATCCTGCTCTGGTTTTGGGTGAGATCTAGGGATGTTACTTTCTGGTACTATGGATAGAGACCAAGGATCTGTTCACAGACCACTAATTCTGGATGGATCTAACTATGACTACTGGAAACCTCGAATGGTAGCCTTCCTAAAATCTTTGGATAATAAGGCTTGGAAGGCTATTCTAACAGGCTGGGAGCATCCAGTTATTACTAAGGAAGGAGAAGTTACAACTGATAAGAAGGCTGAGGAACAATGGACCAAGGAGAAGGATGAATTATCCCTTGGAAACTCTAAGTCATTGAATTCTATATTCAATGGGGTTGATAAGAACATCTTCAGACTGGTGAACAACTGTGAGGTGGCTAAAGATGCTTGGAATATTCTCAAAACCACTCATGAAGGCACCTCTAGAGTGAAGATGTCTAGATTGCAGCTGCTCACTACCAAGTTTGAAAATTTGAGGATGAAAGAAGATGAAAATATTCATGACTTTCATATGAATATCCTTGAAATTGCTAATGCCTCAGAAGCCCTGGGTGAGAAGATGTCAGATGAAAAACTAGTGAGGAAAATACTCAGGTCACTTCCTAAGAGATTTGCCATGAAAGTGACAGCCATAGAAGAATCTCAAGACATTTGCAATATGAGAGTGGACGAGCTAATTGGATCACTCTAAACATTTGAGTTGGGAATGTATGATGGATCTGAAAAGAAAGTCAAAAGCATAGCCTTCATGTCAAACACTGAAGAGAAAGAGGAAGAAAGTGGTCAAGATACTGATGAAGATTTGGCAAATGATGTAGCATTACTGGGGAGACAGTTCAACAAACTTCTGAAAAAGATGGATGTAAGGTCTAAGTCTAATGTCAAGAACATCTCATCTGACACCAGTAGGTTCAATAATGCTGGAAGAAGAACAAGATCTGATGAAAAGTCCAAAGAAGGAAAAGGAGTTCAGTGCCATGAATGTGATGGGTATGGACATATTAGAGCTGAATGTGGGACCTACCTCAAGAAACAGAAGAAGAGTCTTGCTTCTACTTGGTCTGATGAAAGTGAAACAGAAGGAGAGTCTGCAAATCTTGTGACTGCCCTGACTAGAAGATGGGGTTCTGATGAAGACTCAAGTGATGATGAAGTAACCTTTGATGAGTTAGCCACTACCTACAGAAAGTTGTGTCACAAAAGTGAAGAAGTGTGTCAACAAGTGGAAAGTCAGAAGAAATTGATAACACAACTGGAGAATGAGAAGATAGAACACTTGGAAACCATCTCTAAGTTGAAGACTGAAGCAGTGTTCTTGAACTCCAAACTGGATGAGTTGACAAAGTATGTTAGAATGCTAAACAATGGATCTGACACCTTAGACAAAATTCTCCAAACTGAAAAAATGGCAGGAGAAAAGTCTGGCCTTGGGTTCAATGAATCCAAACCTGAGTGTAGTCACACTGGTAGCAAACCAAAGATGTCACATCATGTGTCGCAACATCATAAAGGAAGACAACATAAAGGAAAACACCAAAGATGGAGATGTCATTACTGTGGAAAATTTGGCCACATAAAACCATTCTGCTATAAGTTGTATGGCTATCCTAGTCCTTCCCATCATCAACCTAGACCCAAACATCACATCCCTGTCAACAGAGAACAATGGGTTCCTAGGACTGGTGTTACTAACCTGATAGCTCACACTTCCTTCAGAGTTTCAGCCAAAGAAGAATGGTATTTTGACAGTGGATGCTCCAGACATATGACTGGAAGCAAAAACCTGCTAATTGACCTTCATCCTCATGCCACTAGCTATGTAACCTTTGGTGATGGAGCAAAGGGTGAAATCAAGGGGATTGGAAAGCTAAACTGCCCTGGAGTCCCTAACCGTGACAATGTCCTACTTGTTAAAGGACTGACTGCAAACCTAATCAACATCAGTCAACTATGTGACCAAGGTCTAACTGTAAACTTCACAAAAACTGAATGTCTGATTACTAATAAAGAAAATGAAGTGATCATGAAAGGAATCAGGTATAAGGACAACTTCTATATGTGGAGCTCTTAAGAAACTGTTTATTCATCAATGTGTACTCTAGCCAAAGAAGAAGACGTGAAGCTATGGCATCAAAAATTGGGCCATCTGCACCTTAAAGGAATGAAGAGGATTATATCTGTTGAAGCTGTCAGAGGAATCCCAAACTTAAAGATTGATGAAGGAAGAGTTTGTGGGGAGTGTCAGATTGGAAAACAGACAAAGATGCCACATCAGAAGCTCAGACATGACACCACTTCCAGAGTGCTGGAACTTCTCCACATGGACTTGATGGGACCCATGCAGGTGGAAAGTCTTGGTGGGAAAAAGTATGCTTATGTGGTGGTGGATGACTTCTCCAGATACACCTGGGTCAATTTTATAAGGGAAAATCTGATGTATTTGAGGTATTCAAAGATCTTTGCCTAAGACTTCAAAGAGAAAAAGAAAGTCAGGTTATCAGAATCAGAAGTGATCATGGGAAAGAATTTGAGAACAACAAATTTGTTGGATTCTGTGCATCTGAAGGAATTAGTCATGAGTTCTCATCTCCCATTACCCCTCAGCAAAATGGTGTGGTAGAAAGGAAAAATAGAACTCTCCAAGAATCTGCCAGAGCTATGATTCATGCTAAGAAATTTCCCTACCACTTCTGGGCTGAAGCTATGAACACAGCCTGCTATGTTCACAATAGAGTAACCTTGAAGAAAGGGACTCTTACTACTTTATATGAAGTCTGGAAAGAAAGAAGACCTACTGTCAAATACTTCCATGTGTTTGGTTGTAAATGTTATATCTTGACTGATCATGAAGAAAGAAGGAAGATGGATCCCAAGAGTGATGAAGGAATATTTTTGGGCTACTCAACAAACAACAGAGCATTTAGAGTCTTTAATTCCAGAACAAAAGTAATGATGAAATCTATCAATGTTGTGGTTGATGATCAACAGACTGATGTCACAAATGTTTGTTGAGACATCTCTAAATGATTCCCCAGCTGATTTCCCAGACAAAAGTAATGAGAGTGAACTCACTCAAGCTGAACCTGAAGCTGACAAAATTAATAAGGGACCCTCTATCAAAATTCAGAAGGATCATCCTAAAGATCTCATTATAGGAGACCCAAATAAAGGGGTCACAACTAGATCAAGGGAAGTGATCTTACATGGCTGTTTTGTGTCCAAGATTGAGCCTAGGAATGTCAAGGAAGCCTTGACTGATGAATTCTAGATCAATGCCATGCAGGAAGAGTTAGGCCAATTCAAGAGAAATGAAGTATGGGAACTGGTTCCAAGACCTGAAGGAATAAATGTTATTGGAACAAAGTGGGTTTACAAGAATAAATTTGATGAACAAGGGGTGGTTACTAAAAATAAAGCAAGATTAATAGCACAAGGATACACTCAAGTTGAAGGAGTTGACTTTGATGAAACATTTTCCCCTGTAGCTCGTCTTGAGTCCATTAGACTATTGCTTGGAGTGGCATGTATTCTGAAGTTTAAACTGTTCCAAATGGATGTAAAAAGTGCCTTATTGAATGGTTACTTAAATGAGGAAGTGTATGTTGAACAACCTAAAGGTTTTACAGATCCAAATCTTCCAAAGCATGTGTATAAGTTGAGGAAAACCCTCTATGGTTTGAAACAAGCTCCTAGGGCTTGGTATGATAGACTCACAGTGTTTCTCATTAACAATGGATACAGGAAGAGAGGCATTGATAAGACCTTATTTGTTAAGAATGAAGGAGGAAAACTCACGGTGGCTCAGATATATGTTGATGATATTGTGTTTGGTGGGATGTCAGATAAGATGGTCGAACATTTTGTTAAACAAATGCAGTCTGAATTTGAAATGAGCCTTGTTGGAGAGCTGACCTATTTTCTTGGGCTACAAGTCAAGCAGATGGAAGATTCTATCTTTCTATCTCAAAGAAAATATGCCAAAAACATTGTTAAGAAGTTTGGCATGGAGAATGCAAGTCATAAAAGGACACCTGCTCCTACTCATCTGAAAGTCTCCAAAGATGAAAATGGTGTTAGGGTAGATCAAAGTCTCTACAGAAGCATGATAGGGAGTCTGCTATATCTCACAGCAAGCAGACCTGACATTGCTTTTGCTGTAGGTGTTTGTGCTAGATATCAAGCTGAACCAAAAGTTAGTCACATAAACCAAGTGAAAAGGATACTAAAATATGTCAATGGCACCAATGACTATGGGATGTTGTACACTCATGGATCTGGATCTATGCTGACTGGATACTGTGATGCTGATTGGGTTGGAAGTGCTGATGATAGGAAAATCACATCAGGAGGATGCTTCTTCTTGGGGAACAACTTAATATCATGGTTCAGTAAGAAACAAAATTGTGTGTCTCTGTCCACTGCTGAAGCTGAATACATAGCAGCTGGAAGTAGTTGTTCTCAACTGGTTTGGATGAAATAGATGCTGACTGAATATAATGTCACGCAAGATGTCATGACATTATACTGTGACAACCTGAGTGCTATAAATATTTCTAAGAATCCCATTCAGCACAATAGGACAAAACATATTGATATCAGTCATCATTTTTTTAGAGAACTAGTGGAAGATAAAATCATAGCCCTGGAGCATGTTGCTACTGAAATGCAGTTAGCTGATATATTTACAAAGGCTTTGGATGCTAATCAATTTGAATGTCTAAGAGGCAAATTAGGGATTTGTATCTATGAGATTTTGTAGCAATTAATTTGGAGTGGAAAAGGTAATAAAATATTGTCTGCCCACTTAAAATAAAGTGCCCCATTTATGGTAAATCATCACCTAGTATTGGAACTTCCATCTATTGCCTTTTCACACACAACCTCTACTCAAACATTTCCACCTTCCTTCGACTTCATCAACCTTCTCTGCTAGGGCAACAGAAACCTTTCCACAAGAACAACAAGATGTCACAACATCCTTCACCATCTGATTCTAAGACTACTAAACCGGCTCACAAAGATAGAATGCCTTCTATGGACCTTCTTGATGAAGATATTTTGGACGTGATTCCCTTGTCTGTCATTCCAGGCGACACTCCTGTTTCATCCTTCACTGCATGCCCTACTCAAGGTAACAGTTCCAATATCCCCTCCAGCTCTACTTATACTCATAGTTCTAAGTACGACATGCATCACACTGATCGTGTCATAAGAAACCTAGTCACTAGGATTCTCAATGAAGGACACTCTATAAAGGGAGTTTCTACTCCTCTATTAGAAGGGAACCCTCTCCTGAGGTTAGACCTCACAATGAGAAGGAGGATGATTCCTCTAGGTCTGAAAAAGATATAGCTGCTGAAGGATTATGCTCTTTAGGGCAAACTTTGTCTAGTAAGAGATCTGTGGCATCACCTATTGCCAATGCTTCACAGTCTAAGAAGCATGATTCTACAAAGAAGGTGATTGACCTAGAAGATGAGAGTTAGGATGATGAAGATGGTAGCTTGCTTCATCACTTGAAGCCTAGTGTTGCTAAGAGGATGAATACCAGAAAGGATAGATCTGTGGCTGAAATGATGACAGCCAAAACCGCTAAGAAGATGTCCCTGACATCTCCCCTGTCAAGAGGACAACTGTTAGGAAATCCCCTGCAAAAGTTGATGCTGTACACCTGGACAATATCTCCTTCCATCTTGAAGATGGAGCAGCAAAATGGAAGTTTGTAATCCAAAGACGGGTGGCTGTGGAGAGAGAACTGGGCAAGGATGCTATGGAGGTCAAAAAGGTCATGGACCTTATTAAAACTGCTGGACTAATGAAAACTGTTGCTGGGTTATCTTAGTTTATGAAGGACTGGTGAAAGAATTTGTGGTCAACATCCCTGAGGACATTGCTGATAAAAACAACAAAGAGTTTTGTAAAGTGTTTTTAAGAGGGAAGTGTATCACTTTTTCTCCAACTGTGATTAATAAGTTTCTAGGAAGAGGAACAGAAGGTGCATGTGAATTGGAAGCCATAGACAATGAGGTTTGTAGGGAAATAACTGCAAGACAGGTCAAGGAGTGGCCTAGCAAGAAGCATCTCCCTGCTGGAAAGCTAACTATGAAACATGCTATTTTGCACAAGATAGGGTCAGCAAATTGGGTTCCAACCAATCACATCTCTACAATCTCAAATGCCCTTGAAAGGTTCATCTTTGTTGTTGGAACCAAGCTAAAATTTGATTATGATAGATTCATGTTTGAACAAATTGTCAAACATGCTTCTACAAATGCAGTGAAGCTGCCCATAGCTTTTCCCTTAATGATTTGTGGGATTATTCTGAGCCAGCAACCTGGAATTCCGAGCACAAATGATCTTCCTAGTAGAAGAAAACCTCCTTTATCAGTTCATTACAAATTGTTTGAAGGCAGTCATGTCGAGGACATTGTCATGACATCTGTTGTGAAGAAGCCAACCTCAAAAGACGGCCTTATTGCTGAGCTGAAAGAAACTTGTAAGGAATTGGATACTGGGATAAGGGTAGAAAAAACCAAGAAGGAAGCTTTGGAGGCTTTGATTGAAATCTTGGAGCAAGATGATAGAGATAATGTTGGACATGCCAAGGAAACAGAAGCCCAAACCTCTAGTGAGAGGTCTGAATCTAAAGATGAAACAAGTGGCAGTTCTGGTTCTGAAGCTGATGAAGATGCAAGCTCCTCTGACTAGTTTTGTTGAAGTTGTCCCCCACTTTTATGATGGTGTGCTGTGATGGATTTGGTGGTTCTTTTGGCAGTCATGTTCTGATGCTTTGATGTACTTTTTCTGGGTTCTTTTTGGTTTTTCTGGATTTTTATCTCAGCTTGTAAAGCTGTGTATGTTTGTGGATCTATAACACCTAACAATATGCTTTGACATTCTGTGTGACATCCTGTTTGACTAATAGACATTTATTTTGTCTCTTTGGTCTCTTTTGGCTAAAAAGGGGGAGAAATAGCTAAAGTAGCTGTAGCTAAAGTAGCTATGCTATAAACAGATGACAAATGATGTTGAAGAGGATGTATATTTTGGAGATAATCTGTATAGTACAGGTGATGGTACATGTGATGTTGAAGGTGATGTCTGTGTTGAGCAGACTGAGGGGGAGGAGGAGCACAAGCACATGTGTGTTTAATATGTGTTTACTAGTTGCTATTTTAGCTAGTAATGTATGTTTTATTACTTCTGCTGCTAAACTAATGATATGATTATTCTCTTGTGAACAAATGGTCTGATGTACGTTTTAGCCAAAATTTGCCAAAGGGGGAGTTTGTTGGTTCTATGTGTTGGCATCAATTTTGGTAAACCCTAGAGTGTTCACAAGTTGTCACAAGTGATGCATTGACATAAGATATCAGGTTCCTGCAGGGTGTTTAAAATGTGAATGTGCGGGATTTTGCTGAGATGTCAGACCCGATGTAAAGACATCTGTATACAGAACATTCAGTATGAATGTTATGTATTGTGTGATTGCGCTTTTTATGCTAATCTATGTGTGATTGATGAGATGATTGAACGCGCCATTCAATCAGTAATTAAAACCAGATTGACTTATTTTCCAACAAGATATAATCAACTGTCATAAGAAGATGCGAATGGAAAATAGTTTTAGGGTTTTGTGATGTCCAAGCCCAGCCAAACACTTCTATAAAAAGGGCATGGAAAACCTGGTTTTAACACACAAGAAATAACGAACGAAATATTGAGAGAGAATAAGGGTTTTAGTCTTGTGTGGTCGTGTGTATTGTGAGCCATTCATTCATTCATCCATAGATGATTGAATTGGACTGACTTTTGAGTTGTAATTTGTCCCCTCTAAGCTTTGAAGCATGAGTGTGTGTTTACTTGGTTGAAGCTTTTAAGAAAGATCAAGTATGTGTTCTTGAAGAGTGTCTTCTTTCATTGTAATATTTGTTTTTACATCACTGCTGTGATTGAGGGGGAGTGAGTAGGATCTAATATCTAAGAGTTCTTAGATAGAAGTCACACGGGTAGAGATTAGGTGAAAAGACTGTAACTTGAAGTTATTTACTGAGAGTCTTTGAACTAATTCTGTATAGTGGATTTCCTTCCTGGCTTGGTAGCCCCCAGACGTATGTGAGTTTGCACCGAACTGGGTTAACAATTGCTTGTGTCAGTTATATTACTGTTCTTTATCTTTTATCCTGTTTATATTGTTCAGATATTAGTGTCGTGATATTACCTTGGACATCTCATATCTGATACCAGAATTTCATAAAGAATGTTGGTGCAACATATCAACGTGCAATGGTGACACTCTTTCATGACATGATTCATAAAGAGATCAAAGTCTACGTTGACGATATGATTGCAAAATCCCAATCCGAAGAGGAACATCTAGTTAATATGGGAAAACTTTTTTCACGACTAAGGAAGTTCAAGTTGAGGTTAAACCCCAACAAATGCACTTTTGGGGTAAGATCTGGCAAATTGTTAGGATTCATGTCAGCCAACGAGGAATTGAAGTCGATCCTGAAAAGGTCAAATCCATACAAGTTATGCCAACACCAAAAAATGAGAATAAGATTCGTGGATTCCTAAGGAGATTAAATTACATCACCAGATTTATATCTCATCTCACGGCCACATGTGAGCCAATATTCAAGCTGCTCCGTAAAGATCAGGCGATTCTGTGGAATGACAATTGCCAAAATGCTTTTCAGAAGATCAAAGAATATTTACAAGAGTCTCCGATCTTGATGCCTCATGTGTCAGATAAACCTCTTATCATGTACCTAACCGTTCTTGAGGGGTCAATGGGATATGTTCTCGATCAACATGATGAAACAAGTAGGAAAGAACATGCAATCTACTACTTAAGTAAGAAGTTCACCGACTGCGAGAGTAGGTATTCAATGCTCGACAAGACATGTTGTGCACTTGCTTGGGTTGCTAAACACTTAAGGAAGTATATGCTGACACATACAACACTTCTAATCTCGAAGATGGATCCTGTCAAGTACATCTTTGAAAAGCCTGCTCTCACAGGAAGAGCCGCCTGTTGGAAGATGGCCCTAACTGAGTATGACATCCAACATATCACACAAAAAGATGTCAAAGGAAGTGTCATGTTCGACTATCTTTCCTATCAACCTTTGGAAGATTATCAGTTGATGTGCTTTGAATTTCCCGACAAGGATATTATGTTTATCAGGGATTACAACATTCACGACCCCGAGGAAGGACCAGAACCAGGGTCACGTTGGACACTCGTGTTCGATGGTGATTCTAATGCTCAAGGCAATGGAATTAGGGTAGTTATAATCTCCCCAAATGGTTTTCATCTACCCTTCACTACAAGGTTGTGCTTCAATTGCACTAACAATATGACGGAGTATGAGGCATGCATTTTTGGCATTGAAGCAACTATTGATCTAAGGATCAAAATCCTTGAAGTCTATGGGGATTCAACCTTGGCAATCATCCAAATGAAAGGAGATTGGGAAGCTTGTGATCACAAGTTAATCCCATACAAAGAGCATGTCTTGAAGCTAGTCCCATATTTTGATGAGATCATATTACATCACATCCCTTGAGGGGAGAATCAATTGGCCGATGCCTTAGATACTATGTCATCCATGTTTAAGGTTAAATGGGAAAATGATACGCCATCTATCCGCATTAACTACTTGGACAAACCAATATATTGTTTGGTAGTCGAAGAAGAATCTGATGGCCATCCCTGGTTTCACGATATCAAGAGGTACCTGGAAAGGCAAGAAAATGCAGATAATGCATCTATCACGGATAATAAGTACCTTTGAAGGATGTCAATCAAATCCTTTTTGGGTGGAGATGTACTTTACAAAAGAAATTACGACTCGGTCTTGCTCATATGCATCGACAAAAATGAAGCAGACCTAATCATAATTGAAATTCATGAAGGTTCCTTTGAGACGCATGCCAATGGACACACAATGGTTAAGAAGATCTTGAGGGCGGGCTATTATTGGATGACTATGGAGGTCGACTGTTATCGCCACGTGCAAACATATCATAAATTCCAAATTTATGCTGATAAGATACATATGCCACCAGTTACCCTAAATGTTTTGACACCACCACGACTTTTTGCCATGTGGGGCATTGACGTGATTGGGCGCATCGAGCCGACTTCCTCAAATGGGCATCATGTTATCTTGGTGGCCATCAATTATTTTACTAAATGGGTGAAAGAAGTCTCATATGAAAATGTTACAAAGCAAGTGGTTGCCCGCTTCTTGAAAAAAGAGATCATATGCCGTTATAGGGTTCCGAATAAAATCATTACTGATACTGGTTCCAACCTCAATCACAAAATGATGAAAGAACTGTGCAAAAAATTCAAGATCGAACACCATAATTCATCATCGTATCGTCCAAAGATGAATGGTGTTGTTGAGGCAACCAATAAGAATATCAAAAAGATCGTCCAAAATATGGTAGATACCTACAAGAATTGGCATGAAATGCTCCCTTTCGCTTTGCATGGCTACCTTAGTACGTACTTCCACAGGGGCAACCCCGTTCTCTCTTGTGTATGGAATGGATGCAGTTCTTCCTGTTGAAGTAAAGATCCCATCCTTAAGGATATTGATCGATGTTAAGCTCGACGAAGCTGAATAGGTACAAGCAAGACTTGATCAACTAAATCTCATTGATGAAAAGCGCTTGGCATCCATCTGCCATGGCCAGTTATACCAGAAGCATGTCAATAGGACATTAAAAAAAGGTTTTTCCTCGAAGTCTCAAGGTAGGAGACATGGTATTAAGAAAGATTCTGCTTATCCATACCGATCCAAGGGGAAAATGGACGCCTAACTATGAAGGCCCATACATTGTGAGGAAGGTTTTATCTAGAGGAGCCTTGATACTCTCAACTATGGATGGTGAAAATATTCTATCCCATGTGAATGTAGACACAGTCAAAAAATACCACGCTTAAGAAAAAAGAGAAAACCCGATAAGTTGAAAACCCGAAGGGGAAACTTAGGCAAAAAAGGGTATCCCGATGTGCTGAAAACCCGAAAGGGTGGTCTAGGTAAAAGTTAGGGATTTATAAAGCGAGAGGTTGCGGTCTATGAAGAATCTTTGAACCCATCATAATTCCGAATGGAGAATCGATCCAATCACTTTTTTCAGAAGCAAGATCTGAGGACCTTCAAAGACATAGGGATTATCGCAGAAATTGGAACTCAGTGGAAATCCGATTTTTTCTTATTGCCATTATTGTTTTTCCATTTCTTTTCATAATCACCTCTTTCACGAACTGCTTCTGCATGTATTTTACCCGTTTACGGGTTTACCTTTTATCAATAAAATCTTTTCTACCAAATGTGCTCATATTTTTATTTTCTCTGCTTTGTTTGTGAAATGTGATTTTCTTTTAATAAATATTGCATTGAAAAGTTTAGGGGATAATAAAAATTTCAAAAAAGAAAAAAGAACACATCGAAGTTACTTTCCTTTCAAAGCATCTAAATGTAATCACGGTTCCAATGAGCTTGCTATACTAAAACACCACAAGGTCACAAAGTCCCTTGGACTTGGCTAGATCAAGGAATCCTTATCAGGATGATCAACTGTTAGTAGTAAATGGACCAAACACAATCTGAACGTCAGAAGATCTAAATTATGATGTCAGGAAGTCATAGTTCCACTCTCCCCTGGGAAGACTTAAAACCCAACCTTGTTTGACACACCTCCAAATCCCAACCTTTATTGGCACCCCCAACAAATCTTTACCATAAAGCCCAACTATATTTGGCACAACCCATAGACCTTGCATTTACATATTCCTAGCAGCCCGAGCATAGATTGAAATTTTTCATGCATATCATTTCATCATAGTATACTCTTTAAAGTGAGGAATGCATGCTTAGCATAAGCCGCATTCAAATATTACTCGAAAGCAGTTTCTTATAAACATCCTCAGTAGATACATCCGGCAGGATTCCCTCAAATTTTTTCTTCCCATCCATTTCTAGGGATTCATTATCATTAAATCTCGTCTCTTCCCAGTAATTGGTGGGGATTCTCATTACCTTTTGTATTGAGAGATAATTCCAATTTATTCTTAACCTTTAATTAAGAAGTTCTCACTACCTTTTGCATGAGAATTTCAGGCCTTCCCAGTCATTGTTAGGGACCGCCATCAAATTTCAAGTCTTCCCAGTCATTGCTAGGGATTATTCATTGAATCCAAATCTTCCCAGTTGTTGCTAGGAAATCTCATTACCTTTTTTTTATTGAAATATATTTATCTTTCTTCTTAACCTTTTGTTAAGGATTTATTATTGCCTTTTGCATAAGATTTTCAAACTTTCCCAGCCGTTGCTAGGGATTTTTCATCCAAATTTTAGACCTTCTCAACCGTTGTCGGGGATTATCATTATTGATTTCAGGTTTTCCCAGTCGTTGCTAGGGATTATTGTTGAATCCAAATTTTCCCAGCCATTTCTAGGGATTGTCATCGAATCCAAATCTTCCCAACCATTGCTAGGGGGATCTCACTACCTTTTGTATTGAGAAATATCCATCTTTTCCTTCTTAAGCCTTTGTTAATAATTTCTCATCGTCTTTTTCATGAGAAATTCAGGTATTCCCAACCGTTGCTAGGATTTTTCATTGAACTTAAACCTCCCCAGCCGTTGCTAGGGACTATCGCCATAATTTTTAACCTTCCCAATAGTTGCTAGGGATTGTCCTTGAGTTTGAACCTTCCAGTCGTTGCTAGAGATTGTCATCATTAATATTCAGATCTTCCTAGCCGTTGCTAGGGATTATCACCACCTGTTGCATAAGAAGCTTATCCCCCATCGAAGTCATTTCTCCCCTCACCTTTCTCATTGACCTTTTGTCATAAAGCTTTTCTCTTTGCTTTGTGTATAAAGGACCTTGATCCCTAGCCTTTGTGTGCGCCTTTTGCAAATGCAATAGATCTCTGGGATCCTACAAGGATGTATCAAGTACCAGTATTAACAAATCCCATCATTTTAAGAGATGCTTATGTTGCATGCATTGTATATCATACACATCATTACATAACCAACATACAACTGACCCATGTTCTCCCCATATAATACCATATACAATCCCCAACAAATGACTTCATACCAAAGTTATTTGCCATCCCATAAAAACCTTCTCACAAATTCCCATCACTTCATTCCCAGTAGGGCAAATTTCTGGATATTTTTTATATTTAATCCTCTCCTACCTCAAATGTGTGAAAGTCATTACTATCCATACATTCAGGTCCGAGAAGATTAAATAGGGGAAACTGTCATACCCCGAATTTACCCTACCTTCTATCCAACTTTCATGGCCCTGATGCATAGGCATACATTCACCATCTCATCATCTTATTTGCATTTTCATTCATAACAAAAGAGCATCCTACATAGACTCAAGGCATGGTATTCATATCTGAGGATCACCAAAATCTCTTGATCATGTTAGGATGTTACCAATCCTCCCTAAACCCTAACTGTCATCTTCAAGCACTCCTTGACCTTGTGGGATTTCACAAGTCACCCCATTCACCTTCCAAAACCCTAATTGGATGGTGAACCTTGATTGAAAGCTTTGCTTATTCATCTGGTCATTTATGGGACTCAACCCTAATCCTCTGATCCTATATGACTTGTATAAGTCATCATTTGATTGTATGCTTTGTGCTCTGACCTTGGCCTTGAGGAAACCCTAATCTCCAACCATTGGTTATGCATCAACCTTGTGAAACTACAGCATGACACCTCATGGTTTGTATGACTTTGACGTTTTAGGAAACTTTTGGCCCAAGAAACTCTAGTTGGTGATACTCATAATTGTTTGTTCATTTGATCATTCCTTGAGGCTTGAAACCCTAGCTTGGGAGGTCTTGCTTTGGGATTGCTTGTTTCTTTTTTCCTCTGCCTCAAAACCCTAGTTGTTCCCCTTTGATTATATGCTTTGATTTGTTAACTAGAACCCTACTTCATGAAGTCTGTGCTTGGTCATTGTAAGACCCCAATTTTGACCCTAAGATCCCTTATGCTATCTCATCATTTGCATTGGCTTTGGGATCACACCTTGGTATCCTCCTTACCCCTCATTCATTGGGTTTGCATTGGGAGAGATAACCAAGCAAATTTTATTGTATCATACTTTATTTTTCTTTGTTTACTAACCAAAATACCAAAAATATGTCTATGTATAGTTTTGTTTCTTTTGTAGGTAATGTGTGCATCCACCAATGCCTCATCAAGCTCACAACTAGGGTTTGAGACCCTCAGTGCAAGGAGATCGATCAAGATATGGTTCACAATGGTTCCGGACATCATATATGGATCCCCATGATCTTCATTTATCATTTTGATCAAGAATTCATCAAGAGTTTGAAGCTTGTTTGCCTTGGAAGCCCTAATTCATCTAGGTATCTTGTGTAACTTCCTTAACAAGTTTCTTCGACAATTGGTACAATACATCATGGGATACTTCATCATACATCATATTATGCATATATGATCCTCCATGAGTCCAAAATATCAAGAGAACTTCAAGTTTGCAAGTTGGTTCAAGGTGGCTGACCAGAGAAAGTCAACTAGTCAAAACTAGGGTTCCCTAGACCCTATCTCCTACAATTTTTGTCATATGAAAATTATTCCAAGATAAAATTTACTCTTTATAACATTAAAAACAACTTTCATGTTTACATAAAGAGCTAGTTTTTCTTGTAAAGTCATATTTTATGGTGAAGGATTATAAGTCATTTTGTCTGTGCCCTAGTTAGAAGGTCAACTTCCAAGAACCATAACTTGCTCAATTTTTATGAGATGAAAGCCATCCAAGTTTCATGATCAATTTCAAGATTTTCTATACAACTTTGATTCTTTTATAAATGTCAAATTCAACTTGAAAGGGCATGATCCAAGAGGAAAAATTATAGGTCGTTTTGGGCCATCATCATTGAACAAACAATTTTCCTCAACTTCTAAAATGCCTAACTCCCTCATGCCAAATACAAATAATGTCAAATTTGTGACAAAATTGAAGAGGGATGAAATAACTACAATTTTGATGAAGTAACCATCTCCATTTGAAGCTCATAGCAAAAGTTATTCAAGGTGGAAGAAGTGGTCATTTGACTTGGTACTTAGAAAATTTTCAAATATATTTGATTTCTCAAACTTCCACCTTAAAATTCATCCTGATCCAAGCTTCAAATGGAAACTTGTTCAACATCAAAGTTGTTCCCCTTGATGTTATCTTTCCAAAACGTCCAAGATCACTTGATTTGGACAAGATTTGAGGGACTTGTGCATGGTTCCTTTCATAGGTTTGTTTTGGCAACATTTTAATTCAATTGTCCATTTCCTTTTGCATGCTTACATGTTAATGCTGCAGGATCCATTGTGCATAAATTGGAATGTGATCACATCATGAATTGGTCACAAATCATGGCCCATGCATCCATGCACCAAAGTTGCTAAAATTGGAAAATTTTCAAAGTGTGTGAAAAGAAACTTGCTAGGCTATATATACATGACCATTATGATCAGAAAGAGGATCCTTGCTTGCCCAAGCTTTGAACCATTGCCTCCCTAACCTTTATTAAAGGATAAAATCGAAGATTTCACTTGAAATAGAGTTTCAAATTTCTTTCTGTTTTGAGATTGAAACTCCAAGAATCCAAGCCTATCTTTGATCCATTTCACTTTCTGCAAGCTTCTAGAGTTAAGCCAAGGCCAATTGGAAGTAAGATCAAGCCAAATTCAAGCTACCTGAAGATGATTTTTCAGAAACTTTGAGGCATCGATTCTCTCTTAATTCTTCATTATTCTTTTTCATTTTTGGTTGGCAGAAGTCCTAAAAATGTAGGCAACAAGATTGAGTTGCTTTGAGGTTAAATCGAAGCAACTCAGATCATGAACCTCAAATTTCAATTCCATGTATCTTTCAATATACTTGGAATTGGATGAAATAGAGGTCAGATTTGAGCTCCTGAGCATTTTCCTTTAAAACCATATCCTTATTTTTCATTTTTGTGATGGTTTGTGGTGGACCAGTCCGGTATGGTCCACCAGAGAAGATGACCAGAGCTAGGGCCCCGGTGGTGCGTTGGCACCTTCCAAACCATCTGATCCTTTTAAAATGTTTTAATCTTCGCCCTTGGTTTTGATTACCATGCGTGTGATGCATTGACTCAGGTTTACCATGGAACACGCTCACTTGACCATCAAATTTGCCACCTCAATTAATGAGGGAGATATGATGGCACTTGTTTTTTTTTTTGTATTTTCTGAATTTCCATTTAATCCACTTATTTTATTTAATTCATAGAAATTTCATTTTTAATCCAAAAAATATGGGAATTTCACCAAAAATCTTTAAATATTTTTCTCTTCCATATTCTGAATTAAAATTATTTTTTGGATTAACTTTGGTATTTTTTATGAATTAAATGTTTTTATGCATATTTTTAATTGTTTAAAAATACTTCTGACTTTCTAAAAATTATGAATTTTTTTGTCTAAGGTCCTTTGACCTTGTTTGACTTAAGACAATCCCTTGGCCATTTATTTGGTGTTTTAAAGGGATTTGAGGTTTTATCCAAATTAAAATGCATTTTAATTCATTTTTAATGTGTTTTTTAATTGATTAAATGTTTAAAAATTATGTTGAGCCATTTTGATTGTCTTGTGATGTTTGACTTTCTGTTTGGGCCTTGGTCATGGTTGATTTGACTTTTATTTGATCAAAACCATTGGATTTAGGGGATTGATGAAATGTAAATTTCATCTCCCAAAATGAATGAATGGTATTGATCAGATGAAATTCCTCTCATGATCAATTTGTGTTTCTATTTCCCCTTCCCTCTTCATCTTCATCCCTATTTTTCCCATTCCCTCATTTGACCAATGGAATCTCTAATGTCTAATAGTTAATTGATTAATCAATTACCTTGTGTCAGATGAATCAATACAAGTATGACTGAGATAGGTCCTTCCTATTTTCTTTTAGTGTGTGATATGTTTTAGGAGTTTGGTTCTTTGTACCAAATCTCTAACATGCATTAACACCTACATTTTTATTTCCCGACCTCAGATAGTTGTGACTTCTACATAAGTCCAATTACGATTGCTTAACATAGAGCTAAATTTGATCAAGAAGGCATAACATTCTAGTAAGTGAGATTGCAAGTCTCCCATTCTTCATGGAATTGTGTGGAAACTTGACTTTTTTTACTTTCATGAGAGCTAGTGGCATACTTGTTGAATTATCCAAGTTAGAGCCCTTCTCATAAAAGATGTCTTGGTTTAAGGATTCATACCTGTGAATGAATGGTTGAGTGTTCTCCAAAGAATGACTTAATCAATTAAAACTCAACACTAACATTTGACTAACCATTGACTAACTCTTGTTAATATTGCTTTATTTTCAAGTCATTTACTTTATGCAATTTAAATTCAAGTACATTTATCATTCATTGCCATTTACATTTCATATAACTTGTTTATGTTTCAAGCCATTTTGACTTTGCTCATTTGAGCCATATCTTATGATTGTATATATATTGTGTGTTTACCTTTGTTTTATTTGTGGTCTTAGGACCTTAAAATACATAATAACAACAAAAAACCCTAAAAAACATTTTATCCCCCAAAGTTTCTGTCTCTGTTTCCCCTACTGAGTCTATCCTTGATATGTTTACCCTAACCGGTGACAAATATTCTCTTTTTGGTATTCTATCCAGTAACCAATAGATATAATTCCTACTTTACCCAGGTGGTCTATCCTTGATATGTTCATCCTAACCGATGACGGATATTCTTCCTTTGAGTCTATCCTTGATATGTTCACTTTAACCGGTGACGAATATTATCTCTTTGGTCTTCTGCCCAGTAATCGGTAGTTATAAATCCTATTTGATATTTTCCCCAATAGGCTATTCTTACCCAGTAACCGGTAACAAATACACCTCATTTTTCTCAGTGGGTCATCCTTGATATGTTTACCCTAATCGGTAACAGATGCCTCTCTATCAGAGTATATTATCTTCCTACCCAGTAACCGGTATTAGATAATGAACTTCTGGTACTCCTGTGTTGAAGTTTAATTCTTCCCCAGTTGAGTATGGGCGCATATTTCCTCAGTGAAGTCGCCAATCCCCTGTTTGGTTCAGGTATTTCATCTTTGTTTTGATTTACCCGTTTCCTCTACAGATTTTTTGGTTCCCTAACCGAGTTCTTCCATTGATTTATTTTCATGGAAATACCCTTTGTGTCTCCAGCAATTTTCAAGTCGTAGTCTGACCTACGCACAACAGTTTATCCCCCAAAGTCTCTGTCTCCCCAGTGAGTTTTTCCTTATGGAATGCGTTATACTCCTGTGGACATTCAGTCTCTCCGAATTCTTTTCCTTTGTGGAAATATTTCCCCACAAAGATTATTTTTAACATTCATATCATGTGCATCATGAGGTATCTTAGGGACCAAAATTTGTTTTTATATGTTATTATTTAAGTCCATTATACTGAGTCAATACGGAGATTTTAACCTTCACATCCTCAGTTAGAATATCCTTAAATAGGGACAATTGTAAGACCCTAATTTTGACCCTAAGATCCCTCATGCTATCTCATCATGTGCATTAGCTTTGAGATTACACCTTGGCATTCTCCTTACCCCTTATTCATTGGGTTTGCATTGAGGGAGATCACCAAATACATTTTATTGTATTGTACTTTGTTTTTCATTATTTACTAACCAAAATACCAAAAATATTTCAATGTATAGTTTGTTGCTTTTGTAGGTAGTGTGTGCATCCATCAATGCCTCATCAAGCTCATATATAGGGTTTAAGACCCTCAAGGCAAGGAGATTAATCAAGATATGGTTCACATTGATTCTATACATGATATATGGATCCCCATGGTATTCACATATCACTTTGATCAATAAATCATCAAGAGTTTAAAGCTTGTTTTCCTTGGAAGCCCTAATTCATCAGGTTATCTTGTGTGACTTCTTCAACAAGTGTCTTCATTATTTGATAAAATATTTCAAGGTATGCTTCATATTACATCATCTTATACATATATTATCCTCCATGAGTCCCAAAAATCAAGAGAATGTCAAGCTAGCAAGTTGGTTCATGGTGGTTGACCAGAGAAAGTCAACTCGTAAAAACTGGGGTTCCCTAGACCCTATATCCTACAATGTTTGTCATATGAAAATGATTCCAAGAGAAAAATTACTCATAATAACAGTTCAAACAACTTTCATGTTTAAGTCTAGAGCTATATTTTCTTGGAAAGTCATGTTTTATGATAAAAGATTATAGGTCATTTTGTCTGAACCCTAGTTAGGAGGTCAACTTCCCAAGACCATAACTTGCTCATTTTTTATGATATGAAATCCATTAAAATTCTATGATTAAATTCACTATTCCCTCTTAAACTTTTACGTTTGGAGGAAGTTCAAATTCAACTTTCAAATTCATGTGCCAAGAGGAAAGATTGTAGGTCATTTTGGGCCATTACCATTGAACAAGTGATTTTCCTCAACTTCTAAAATGCATAACTCCTTCATGCCAAATCCAAATTAGGACAAATTTGTGACCAAATTTAAGATCTTTGAAATATATACAACTTTTATGAAGGAACGTTTTCCATTTGAAGTACATAGTAAAAGTTATTCAAGGTGAGAGAAGTGAACATTAAACTTGGTACTTAGAAAATTTTGAAACATGTTTGATTTTCCAAACTTTCACCTACAAATTCATCATGATCCAAGCTTCAAATGGAAAAATGTCGAACATGAAAGTTGTTTCCCTTTGTCTCGCCTTTCCAAAAAGTCCAAGATCATCTCATTTGGACAAAGAATGAAGGACTTGCGCATGGTTTCTTTTCAAAGGATCAATTGAATGATTTTCACCTTCACATTTCAAACACAAATGCATGACCACATGACATGATTCTCAAGCATTTTTGGACCTAATAGCATCATTTGATGGGCCTATCACACACCCATGCAAGCATGCATTGAAAATTTCTAAAAATGGAAAAATTTGGAAGTGTGTGGAAATGAATCTCATGGCCTATAAATACAACCTCTCATGCTCAGAATTGAGGACCTCATGCGCAAGATTTGAACCTGCAATCCAAACCCTCACCATTAAAGAATAATCTTAAAGGTTTTCATTTTAAAATCGAGCTTCAAATCTCATTCTGTTTTGAGATTGAAATTCCAAGAGTCCAAGCCATTTTCTGATCTTAATCACTTCCTACAAGCTTCTGAAACAAGGCCAAGCACAATTGGAATCGAGATCAAGCCAGGTTGAAGCTCCCTCGAAGGTAATTTTTCAGAATTTTCATCTTTTCGATTCTCCCCCAATTCTTCACTATTCTTTGTGATTTTTGGTTGGCTGAAGTCCTACCAATGTAGGCAAGAAGATTGAGTTGCTTTGAGGTCAAATCGAAGCAACTCAGTTCATGATCCTCAAAATTCAAATCCCTGTATCTTTTCATATACTTGGAATTGGAGAAAATTGAGGACAGATTCGAGCTCCTGAGCATTTTTTCTTTAAATCCATGTCCTTGTTTTTCATTTTGGTGGTGGTTGGTGGTGGATCAGTCCGGTGAGGTCCACCGGAGAAGAAGACCAGAGCCTTAACTCCGGTGATGTGTTGGCAATATCCTGAACCATTAACTATCTTCTAATCTTAGCCATCTATTTTAATTATCACACGTGTACACCCGTTGACTGAAGTGTTGGTGGACTGCACGCTTTTGGCCATCAGATCTGCCACCTCAATTAATGAGGGAGATCTGATGGCCCTTGTTTTTTTGTATTTTCTGATTTTTCATTTAATTGCTTTATTTTGTTTAATTCATATTAATTTTATTTTTAATCCAAAAATATGGGACTTTCACCAAAAATCTTTAAATATTTTTCTCTTTCATTTTCTGAATTTTTTTTTTGGATTAACTTTGATATTTTTCATGAATTAAATGTTTTTGTACATATTTTTAATTGTTTAAAAATACTTATGACTTTTCAAAAATCATGAACTTTTTTGTCTAAGGTCCTTTGACCTTGTTTGACCTAGGATAAATCTTTTGGCCATTTATTTGTTGTTTTAATGAGATTTTAGGTTTTGACCAAATTAATTTGAATTTTAGTGTATTTTTAATTTGATTTTTAATTGATTAATTGTGTAAAAATTATATTGAGCCATTTTTATTGTCTTGTGATGTTTGACTATTTGTTTTGGTCTTGGTCAAAGTTGATTTGACTTTTGTTTGGTTAAAATCATTGGATTTAGGGGATTGATGAAATGTAAATTTCATCTCCCAAAATGAATGAATAGTTTTAATTTGATAAAATTCCTTCCATGACCAATTTGTGTTTCTTTCATCTCCCCTCTCTCTTCATCTTCATTCCCATTCTTTCCCATCCCCTTCATTGACCAATGAAATCTCAACATCCTAAGGCTAATTGGTTCATCAATAACCCTTTATTAGATAAACCAATACAAGTATGGATGAGATAGGTCCATCCTTTTGATCTTTTCTTTTAGTGTGTGGTATGTTTTAGGAGTTTGGTTCATTATACCAAATCTCTAACATGCATTAGCACTTAAATTTTTATTTCCCGACCTCAGATAGTTGTGACTTCTATATAAGTCCAATTACGATTGTTTAACATAAAGCTAAATTTGACCCTAAAGGCATAACATTCTAGTAAGTGAGATTGTAAGTCTCCCATATTTTATGGTATTATGCGGAAACTTGGCCTTTTTTCTTCCTTTGGAAGATGTCTTGGTTCAAGGATCCATGATTGTGAATAGATGGTTGAGTGTTCTCAAAAGAATGACTTAATCAATTGAAAAGCAAAATACTATAATTAACCTTGACTAACATTTGACTAATTCTTATTAATATTGCTTTACTTTCAAGTAATTTATTTTTATGAAATTTAATTTCAAGTCATTTACCATTCATTGTCATTTACATATCATTTAACTTGTTTATGTTTATGCCATTTTCACTTTTCTCATTTGAGCCATATATTATGATTGTATATATTTGTTTGTGTATTTTGTTTATGCTTGTGGTCTTAAAACCTTAAAATACTTAATAAACAACAAAAACCCTAAAAAATATTTATGTGGACTGTTGGGTTTGATATGAACTTTTGGACTTAGGATTAGGCAACACTCCATATGCAAAAGGACTTGGCCAATACCAACATTTTTGAGATCAAGTATTGTGATTTGAGTTTTCATCTGATGCAAGTATTGGGATCCACTTGAATTCATCTGCTACCTTTGTCTTTATGCCAATTGTTATTTTGATTCTAATGCATTATTCTGAGTTAATTAAGGAGTATTTCATCTGATACAAAAGAAAACAAAGAAAACTGCTAGCTATGGGATTCACTTGCTTGGATGTGGTCATCTTTATTTGATGCCTTGATATTCATGATGTCTGATATTGCTAATTGTTTACTAATTATTGGTTGATTCAAAGTCCAAAGGGAAAATGAGTTTTCTATATGACATTCTTGTCTGTTGGATTGCATCCAATTGGTCAGATCTTTTCAACTCTTAACTTTTAATTTTATGCTTAGGATTAGTCTCTTTATCTCCTCCCATTTCTTAAATTTCAAATCTTTCCCCTTTTTTTTCAAAAATCTTCTTTTCTTGTTATTTCAAACTTAGACCTTATTTCAAAAATAGAAACTTTAGCCTTATGCCATTGAATTTTTCAAACTCTTTTCTTAAATCAAACTTGTGAATAAATCTAATCATATTGAATTAAAATTTCAAAAGATAAAAATAACTAACACCCATTCAAACTTTTGGGCCCTTTGTGCCTATTTTAACTTAAAACTTTGATTAAAAGCAACTCACTCATTTTGAAATTGATACCATGAACTACGAGGTTTTGATCCCTCATTTTTATGTTGGTACGTAGGCACAAGTCCGAAGGTCTTGTCAAACACAAAAATATAATTAATGAATTCTTTTCTCATCCCCACTCTCTATTTTTCTCAAACATCTTTTATACCAAAAACATATACACACATAAAGAAGGGCTCCCTAGGAGTACCTAGGACACTATGGGTGCTAACACCTTCCCTCTGTGTAACCAAACCCTTTACCTGTAATCTCTGGCATTTTATTAGTTTTGATTTGAAAACTTCTTATCTTTGGGTTTTGTTCGTACTTTTCCCTTTTCCTTTGGAAACAATAAAAACATGGTGGCGACTCTAGTTTTATTGACGTTAAGCTTACTCATAGCTTGATGGTCATGAATTTACCGCTACAGTCGCCTTTTTAGGTTTTTGACTTAGTGTTAGGCATACTATTTTTTGACCGTATCAGACTTCACAGGGTGTGCAAGCTCTTCACCATCCATAGTTGTAAGAATTAAGGAACCTCCAGAGAATGATTTCTTCACAAGATATGGGCCTTCATAGTTGGGACTCCATTTTCCACAGATATCCTTGTGTACTAGCAAGATCATCTTGAGTACGAGATCTCCTTCTTTGAATTCATGAAAACGAACTTTTTTGTCAAACGTCTGCTTGGTCCGCTTCTGGTACAACTGACCATGACACATAACAATCATTCTCTTCTCATCAATGAGGTTCGATTAGTCATATTTATTTTGGATCCATTCAGCTTCCTCTAGCTTGGTCTCCATCAAGACTCTCAAAGATGGTATCTCTACTTTAATTGGGAGAACTGAATCCATCCCATACACTAGAGATAAAGGGGTTGCCCTTGTTGAAGTGCGAAATGAGGTTCTGTATCCATGCAAAGCAAAGGGTAACATTTCATGCCAATCTTTGTAAGTTTTCACCATCTTTTACAGGATTTTCTTGATATTCTTATTTGTGGCTTCAACAGCTCCATTCATCTTTGGACAATATGGAGAAGAGTTGTGATGTTCAATCTTGAAGGTCTCACACAACTCTTTCATTGTTTTGTTGTTCAAATTTGTCCCATTATCCGTGATGATTCTGCTTGGAACTCCATAGCGACAGATAATCTGGTTCTTGATGAAGCAGACAACCACTTATTTCGTCACATTGACGTAAGATGCATCTTCTACCCATTTGGTGAAGTAGTCAATTGAAACCAAGATTAAACGGTGACCATTGGAAGATTTGGGATCAATTTCCCCAATCATGTCAATGCCCCACATTGCGAAAGGCCAAGGTTGTGAGCAAATTCTTTACTTTGAATAAGTTTTGAATGATAGCAAATTGTGTGATCATTGTATAATTATTGGTTGTGCATTATTTCGCATGTTTCAATTATGTTTTTAGCCTATAATATTGTTTCGTGTCTATACATAAAGATCCACATTGATACAATTCTATAAAGAACTCATAAAAACTATTTTGTATCAATATGTATCAATACATATTCATATGCATCGATCCATAAATTTGTTGTAAATCATAAAACATTTTTGCTTCAGTATGTATCGATTCATACAAATCTTGCATCGATACATAGCCAGTTAAAATGCTCTATGCATCGATCCATACGAGTCTTGTATCGATACATGCTCAGTTCAAATGCTCTATGTATCGATACATACGAGCTTGGCATCGATACATGCTTACATTAATTCTCTAAAAATTAATCAAGTTACAGTATGCATCGATGCATAACCTTTTGTATCAATGCATAAGTCTGTTTTATCCACTAACAACTTCTGTCTTTCATATATAAGAAGTATTATGACAGCAGTGCAAACGAGAATTTAGAGAGGGAAAAACAGTTGCAACACCAATCAAAGGAGTGTGCAGCAACAATTGTTTTGAGCAGTTAGAAACCTGAAAGAGACTTCATCTTCTTCATCTTCTCAATCACTTTTCTTCAAGAACATCAACACATAATCATTCTTGTTCTTTGGATTAAAGGATCAACGAGATAACGTTCAGTGGTACGATCAAGGATCTAGCTGAGGTGTTCAGTGGAACGATCGAGGATCTAGCTGAGTTGAAGGTTGAAGGGGGTTTCGAGGAAAAACCAGACGGTTTGTCCTTCAAGAACTGGAGTGTTCTTGCGGGTTTGTCAGTCACGTTTGCAGAACAGATTCAGCCGCAGCGTAGGGTTTGGAAATCGGGTGATTTCACAAACAGGTCGTGGAACCGGTGAATTGTTTGCAATTTCTTGCAGGAAATTCTTGATCGAGCTCAGATCAAGTGGAGGTTTCATACAAGAAGAAGTTCTTGGGATTTAGAATTCTGTTTGTGTATTGTAACCTTGTATCAACGAATTCGACATTATTGATAATTACAGTTCTCAATTTCATTTGAAATTGAGAGGGAGACGTACCCACACGCGAGGACGATGTGGGGAACTTCCTTACCAAATCTCTGCGTATCGTATTCTTTCCTTATCTCTCTTTTTGTTTTCAACAGTTTTTGTAATTCCAATTAGTGTGTTGTGGCTGTATTTTTCATGATACAATAGTGGCAAGAAAACTTCTTTAACTAAAGTCCATCATTGTTCATCGTTGATCACATACACACCAACTGTTTAACAAAATTGTCAGCTGAGTTTCATTCATTGGAATTAGGATTTAGTGATAAGTGCATTCAATTAGCTAAGATTCTGGTGTTAATAATCTCTGTCGTTCTAATTCAAATCTAGCAATAAATTCGCGTGTCCGACTTTCTAGTAGCGGTTCAGAATAGACGGAAGTCGATTCGGGACTGAAATTTTCTGCTAAGTTTCAATAACTCTGATAAAATTTTAAATCATTTTATTTTAAAAAGAGGTGATCTATTCACCCCCCCTCTCGATCACTAGCCACACCGTCTAACAAGTGGTACCAGAGCGCCGGTTCGCTGGTGCTCTGTGGCTGCCTGTAACGATATGGATTCTGAACCAAAGGGGGCGTATAATAGAGCGTCGATTTTCAACGGTGAAAATTACGGCTACTGGAAAGACTGCATGCGAGTTCATATAAATTCTGTGGATAGGCTAGTATGGGCTGCCATTGAAAATGGTCCTTTTCAAATTACTATGACAAATGCGGCTGGCGCCATAGTTCCTAAACCAGAAGCTGACTGGAATGAGAAAGATGAGAAAAAGTGGTCGTGTGATTGGAAAGCTCGAAATATGCTAATTTTAGCACTTGGTGTTGATGAGTGTTATCGAGTATCCCATTGCACGACAGCTAAAGAAATGTGGGATGCTTTAGAAGTTGCCCATGAGGGTACTACTGAAGTAAAACAGTCCCGCATTAACACACTAAATCAAGAGTTTGAGCTCTTTCGCATGAAACAAGGAGAATCTATCTCCGACATGCAAAAGAGATTCACTCATCTCACTAATAGGTTGAATGCACTTGGAAAACCTGTTTCCAATGAAATTGCTACTAATAAAATTCTGAGGTGTCTTAGCAGGGAATGGCAACCTAAAGTAACAACAATTAAGGAAGCCAACGATCTAACGAGACTTACGATTACAACTCTGTTTGGAAAGCTGGAAGAACATCAGCAAGCATTAGAAAGTCTTGAAAAGTTTGAGAACAAAAGTAAGAAGGAAAAGGAGAAGAAAAGAGACAAAGAGGGAGAGAAGAAGCCAATAGCTCTTGTGGCCTCTAGCTCTAAGTCCTCACGAAAAGAGCAAAGTGACAATGATTCAAGTAGTGACAAAGATTCGGATGATGAGGAAATGGGACTGTTTGTAAGGAGATATAATAGATTCATTCGAAAGAACGGAGTCAAGCATTCCGACAAAAATCTCATGAAGTTTCGAAGACAATCTACAGATTCAAAATAGGAAGAGAATAAGAAGAGTAGAGGAAGAGGATCTTGTTTTAATTGTGGTAAATCTGGACACTATAAAACAGACTGTCCTATGAAGTATAAGGATCGAGGAAAAGCTCCACTAAAAGGGTACAGCAAACAAAGAAGAGCTTACATTGCATGGGAAAGTGACAGTGATTCATCAAGCACACAAAGTTCAAGTGATAGTGATGAAACCGCAAATCTGTGCCTTATGGCTCACACCAGAAATTTGTCCTACCACAAGAAGAAAATCAATGATAAAAAGGTAAAGTATACAAAGCTAAAAATGATTTAGAATCGTTAAAAGCTAGTATTGCAGAAAATTCAAAAGATATTGACATTGATGGATGTAGTAAAGTTAGGTATTGTGACGCTTGTCATATTTGGCAAAAAGAGGTAAACACTCTCAAGGTCAAATTGAAAAAAGCCTTACAACCTAAGATTACTTATGTTGTTGACTCTAGGTTGTTTAAGAAGTCATTAAATCCACCATATGCAAAATACTCTTTTATTCTAAAGGATTTAATGAACAAGAATAAACAAACACATCATCATGGTTTATGTCATTATTGTTGTCATGCTGGCCATACCATTGAGAAATGCAAGTTTAGGAGATTTCTTGTTCCTAAAGGTATTTATCAATGGAAGCCAAAAGGCAACCATGTTAGCACTTACCCACTTGGACCCAATGAAAATTGGGTACCAACTTCTCTCTTTTGATATTGTAGGATGAGTGCCTTGCTTCCGTAGATAGAAGATGGTTTCTTGACAGCGGTTGCTCAAGGCACATGACCGGTGACATATCGCTTTTCATAGACTTCAAAGCAAAGAAGAAGGGATATGTTACTTATGGAGACAATAACAAAGGAGCTATACTCGGCAAAGGTAGTGTAGGTAATCCCTCTACCACTACTATTTCTGATGTCCATTTAGTAGAGGGGCTTAAACACAACTTGCTAAGCATAAGTCAATTGTGTGACAAGGGTTATAAAGTTTCTTTCACAAAAACTTGCTGCATAATTGAACATGCTGAACAGAACATTGTGTTTAAGGGAGTAAGAGTAAATAACATCTATATGCTTGACCTGTTTGATGTATCTTTAACAAGTACTAAATGTCTAGTTACCTTGAATGATGATTCTTGGCTTTGGCATAGACGTTTAGCGCATGTTAATTTCGATTTGCTAAATAAGGTTGTATCTAAGGATCTAGTAGTCGGCCTTCCAAAAATAAAATTTTCAAAAGACCACCTATGTGACGTGTGCCAAATGGGAAAGCAAACGAGGGTCTCTTTTAAATCTAAAAATATAATTTCAACTTCACGACCCCTTGAGCTTCTCCATATGGATCTCTTTGGACCTTCTAGGACAAAGAGCTTAGGTGGAAATTATTATGGTTTTGTAATTGTTGACGACTATTCTAGATTTACTTGGACTATATTCCTTCATAGCAAAGATGAAACTTTTTCTGCTTTTAAGAATTTTGCAAATCTGTCCCAAAACAAAATGAATTCCAAAATAGTTACAATCCGTAGCGATCATGGTGGTGAACTTCAAAACTATCACTTTGATAAGTACCGTGACAAGTATGGTATTGAGCATAACTTTTCAGCTCCTCGAACTCCACAACAAAATGGCGCTGTGGAGCGTAAAAATCGTGTTTTAGAGGAGTTGGCAAGAACAATGCTAAATGAGGGTGGATTACCAAAATACTTTTTGGCTGATGCAGTTAGCACAACTTGTTATGTTTTAAACAGGATCTTAATTAGTCCTATTTTAAATAAAACCCCTTATGAGATTTTAAAAGGAAGAAAGCCAAACTTGTCACATCTTCACGTATTCGGTTGTAAGTGTTTTGTTTTGAATAATGGTAAGGAAAATATTGGGAAGTTTGATGCAAAATCGGATGAAGGTATCTTTCTTGGATACTCACATTCAAGTAAAGCATATAGAGTATATAATAAGCGTTTACTTACTATTGAAGAATCTGTCCATGTTTCTTTTGATGAGTCTTATCCGAAAAGTGTCGGAAAAGGTATTTCTTTTAATGACGCAGGTGTATCTACAAAAGACATACTCAAGGAAGCTGTTAAGGAAACTGATCAGTCCAGAACAGCTGCCCATGAGAAGGAGGAAGATACTAGTCATGAAGAAGATAAGGAAGAAAGGACAGCTGAAGTGGATGACCATCTACCAGGTTGGAAATCTTCAAAAGACCATCCTATCGACAACATCTTGGGAGATATTTCAAAGGGAGTAATGAATCGTTCTAAGATAAGTAATTTTTGTTCTCACTTCGCGTTTGTTTCACAAGTAGAACCTAAAAATGCCAAAGAGGCCTTCATTGATGAATTTTGGCTAATGGCCATGCAAGAAGAGCTTAATCAATTTAAAAGAAATGACGTTTGGGAACTTGTCCCTCGTCCGCGAGATCATCATATCATAGGTACTAAATGGGTTTTTAGAAATAAGCTTGATGAAAACGGAGTGATAACTAGGAACAAGGCACGTTTAGTAGCACAAGGGTATAACCAAGAGGAGGGCATAGACTATGAGGAAACTTATGATCCAGTTGCTCGCCTTGAAGCTATACGTCTCTTGCTTGCCTATGCGTGTTCTAACAATTTTAAGCTTTACCAAATGGACGTAAAGAATGCTTTTATAAATGGTGTCATAAATGAAGAGGTATATGTCTCACAACCTCCTGGTTTTGAGAATGCTGAAAATCCAGATTATGTCTACAAATTAAAACGAGCTTTGTATGGTCTTAAACAAGCCCCTCGGGTTTGGTATGAAAGGCTTAGCAAATTTCTAATTGATCATGGATATTCAAGAGGTAAAGTGGATAATACTCTCTTTATTAAACACAAGGGAAAGTACATCCTTTTAGTTCAAGTTTATGTAGACGATATAATTTTTGGTTCAACTAACATACACTTGGTCGAAGAATTTTCTAAGGTTATGCAGGGTGAATTTGAGATGAGTCTCATGGGGGAGCTGAATTACTTCCTAGGACTGCAGATAAAGCAACTTGATGAGGGTACAACAGTATGTCAAACAAAATACTGCAGAGAACTACTCAAGCGCTTTGGAATGAATGACTCAAAATCAATTGACACCCCTATGCCTACCAACGGAAATCTAGATAAGGATGAGCATGGTAAGTATGTAGATGTCAAAAAGTTCAGAGGTATGATTGGATCTCTTCTGTATCTTTCTGCTTCTAGACCTGACATCATGTTTAGTGTTTGTATGTGTGCATGATATCAATCAAATCCTAAGGAATCACACCTGAAGGCTGTTAAGCGCATATTTAGATATCTTCATGGAACACCTAAATATGGGCTTTGGTATTCCAAAGGAAGTGATTGTAGCTTAGTAGGTTACTCCGATTCTGATTTTGCTGGCTGCAAATCAGATAGGAAAAGCACGAGTGGTACATGTCACCTGTTTTCAAACTCCTTGGTAAGTTGGCATAGCAAAAAGCAGGTATCTGTGGCTTTGTCAACTGCAGACGCTGAATACGTTGCAGCCGGTAGTTGTTGCGCTCAGATTTTGTGGCTAAATCAACAACTACAAGACTTTAACATTCAACTCAAATGTATTCCAATAAAATGTGACAACACTAGTGCCATAAACCTTACTAAAAACCCTGTTTTACACTCACGCACTAAACACATAGAGATTAAACATCACTTTCTTTGCGACCATGTTGAAAAAGAAGACGTTGTATTTGAGCATGTTGATTCTAAAAATCAGCTTGCTGATATATTCACTAAACCTTTGGCAACAGAACCGTTCTTCAACATTCGTCGTGAATTAGGGATCTTAGATCTTTCTCAATTGATGTCTTAAGCATGTTTGTTCTTATTTATATTATGCCTCACCTTGGTTGATGAGATTTGTTTTAGATTTCATTTATACCTCACAAGATTACATCAACAGAGGTAATATCACTCCTTTCTATATTTCTTTTACAACTATGTGATTGTGTATGCTAGAACGAAATTCTTCACTCACGTTTATGTGAATTTCTTTGCATATATTGTTTGAACGTTAAAATCTGATTTGTGAATCAGACTTGGGCATAATTATCATGACATACTTCATAATGCATATTCATAATGCATAAAATTAATTAAAAAGTTGGTGTAGCATCAGTATGTATCGATACGAACATGTATGTATCGATTCATGCCTTTCTCTTTTCAAATCTGTCAAAATTGGTTCAGTATGTATCGATCCATCCGTCGTTTGTATCGATACATAGACTCTTTAAAAACGAAAATGCGTGCCATGGATTGATATATGCCCATATGCATCGACACATACTGATTCTTATTTGGATTAAATGCATTTTTTTCTCACTCATGGATCGACACATCAACAACTCTTATCGCATATGGGATATAGGTGTGACAGGGAACGTAAATGTTTCTACTTCTTTGAAAGGAAATCCAAAACAAGGATCTATAATTTTGATGTGCCTTCTGAACGAATCCATGTTGTTGAAGACCAACCTGATGAAGAAATGCATGATGTGCACGAAGCAGATGTGCCTCCAGCTGAGGACAATGCTGGTTGGGGTGATTGGGTGCCATAAAGGTGGTCTCCAACCAACTATGTACCTGAACCTACGGTTCCTCCGTTCTCCGGCGGTGCTTCATCTTCAATACCTACTGCGCACCTCACTCAAATGCTTCAACAAATGGAGCTTGCCAACAAAGAACGTCATGAAGAGGCACGGTCTTGGCATGTACAACAAAATGAGTGGCATAAGGAGCATCGTGAGTGGCATGATGAGCATACACGGATGTACCATAACCAACACTCTTGGCACCTAGACTTGGTTAAGTGGCACCAAGTCTTCTACAATGAAATGTCTGGCTTTATGGACGACTGCCGTGCCAATCCTGGTATTATGGACAGATTTAGAAGTGTTGAAGTTCAGGACCGGTTTAGGCACTACTCCTTCATGGGCCAAAATCCAGATACAATGCCTCCTCCTCCGCCTCCGCCAAGCTTCAGAGATCCTGATAGAGATGATGAGGAGTCCTGTGGTGGCTACAATCCGCATTAAACCATCATCATTTCATATCACTGCATTTCATTGCATGCTGCTTAAGTTTTTTTTCGGATTCGTTGCACATTATATATTTTAGCTTATGTAATCTTAAACACGTTCTACTAGTTAAATGTTTTTTTTGCTTACTTCCGGTGTTATTGCCCTTATTTGTCATTCTTTGTGAGTGATTCTTTACTTTGTAAGCTTCATTCTGTGTGATTGTTAGCTTATTTATCATTTTTGCTGTGTTCTGCTACATGTTGCCTTGATAAAATTGTTTTTTTTTTCTTTTTAATGTTGACAAAGGGGGAGAAATGCAGATGTTGACAGACATGCACAAACTCAGGGGGAGTATCACACATCTTGCTAAAAATTTGCCATCATCAAAAAGGGGGAGTTTGTGAGCAAATTCTTTACTTTGAATAAGTTTTGAATGATAGCAAATTGTGTGATCATTGTCTAATTATTGGTTGTGCATTATTTCGCATGTTTCAATTGTGTTTTTAGCCTATAATATTGTTTCGTGTCTATACATAAAGATCCACATTGATACAATTCTATAAAAAACTCATAAAAACTATTCTGTATCAGTATGTATCAATACATATTCATATGCATCGTGTAAGACCCCAATTTTTGCCCTAAGATCCCTCATGGCATCATATCATATCATATCATTGCCTCAAGGATCCTTGTGCACCTTGCCTCCCTCCTGGTGGGTGGGTTATCATTCTGAGTGTGGTTCTTGATCACCAAGCATGTCTAGCATTTGTATATCATTGCTTTTCATTTGTTTACTAACCAAAAGTACAAAAATGTTGTCATCTAACCTTGTTACTTGCAGATGAAGCAATTAGATCAAAACAGTCAAATCATTCATTGAGCAATGGATGGTGGCCATTCTTGAAGAATTTGGGCACCATGATCATTCATAAGAGATTCATATGAGTTGTGACACCATTTGGTATCAAGATCTCAAGTGGTAGGGGTTTGAAATTCATCAGAACATGGTTCAGTCAACCAAAACCCTAGCAAAGACAACTGTGGTCAACTGTGCATTTAATCAGGGATTTGAGGGTGTGATATGGTTGGAGAGGTCTCATTCATGTCCATACAAGCCTCATATAATATGTCAAACATCAACATTGAGGAATTGGAAGTCAGACAAGAAGTTTCCCAAAATAGTAATGACCTGTAATTTTCAACTGCCAAAAATGGAAAGTTCTTCTCCTCAACTTTACATCATCAAGAAAGAATCAAATCAAATTTTGTCCAACATGAAAGTTGAATATCTTGCTCTTGCCTTTCCAAAAAGTCCAAGAACACTCATTTCTCATGTGTGGTTGACAAGTTATGATCAAATCATTTTCAAGAAAAGTTGAATTTCAAAGTGGCATAACTCATGAACCATTTGGCCAATTTGGGTGATTCTTTTTTGAGCAAGTCACATTTGACATGTATTATCATGATCCATCATCACATTTCATCAAAAATCATCACATCAAAAGTCCATTTTTCAAGTGTTCATTTTGCATTTTGGTGGGAAAAATAGTCAATTTGAAAAATATACATGATTTTCTCTCCAAACTACTTCCAACAGCTCATAAACTGAAATTTGGATTTGCTTCAAAGGCATTTTTACTGTTCCATTGGTCATTGGTGCATAAGGTCATTTTGGCCATTTAACATGATTTTGCATTTTCACTAATTCACTTGATTTGGCTAAACTTGATTAACAATTGGATTAAGCCATGGTATATATACTTAATCATAACAGAAAATCGAAATCCACAATCACAATCTCAGATCCAAATCACAAATCACCAAAATTCTCTTTAATTTGTTCAAGCTTTTTCACTCTTTTTCATCAAATTGCATCATTCTTCTTGCTTCCTTTTGTATTGATCATCATTTGCAGAGGATATTGAAGAACTGTTGAACAAGATCGTGGCCAAATCCATGCTGAATCATCACTGTTGGAGCCTTACACCTTTCATGGCATTTTGAGATTCCTTCGAGCTGGAGCACAATTGAGCTAAAGAACCTACTTCATTCATCTTCCTCAAGATTATTGTGCATCTGTTCCAGCATTTCAGGCCTTGATCTGCACGAATTCAACATCTGCAACTTCAAGAGGTTGGATCTCGAATCTTTTAATTGCTAGAATTATGATATGGCTTTGATAGATCCTTTGTTGTATAGCATACTGCAAGTTAGATCGTGCGATTTCATTGAATATTGAGCAAGATATCTTGATTTTTAGTTTGCATGCCAAAACTTTCTTGGATCGATTTGCTTAGCATGATGAGAATTAAGGAAAATTAGGTTTGGATTGTTGTTGAGCATTGAGAGACGAGTCGAACGGTATGCCATTTGTGAATTTCTGTGAAACATTGTTCATCAGCTGGAAATTTAGGGAAGAACGTGATGAACACGTTCAAAAACCCCAGCCAAACCGTGTTTGATCTTCTGGAATCCGTTTGCATGTGTTTTCGGTGTTTTTGCGCCATGAAGCGAATCACAGCGCGCCACGCATGCTAAGTGAAACGCGACGTTTCACTTAGTGACTCCATAATTACAAGTTTGCCATTCGTGCCATTTATTTCATTTTAATTCTCGAATTTTATTTTATTTCATGATTTAACTTCAAAAAATCATAAAAACTTCATGGATGATCCAAATTGTGTGGGAATTTTTGCATTCATCTCCATTTTTCATCTAGTTTTTTATAGATATGATAACACAAGTTGTGCATGGCTGATTTTTAATTTGGTCTAATGTCTTTGATCATGTATGCTTTTTGCCTATGTTTTTCCATTTCATTCATGAAATCTTGATGCTTGCTCCAAAATGCTTGACATTTTGTATGCATGATCTAGACTCACTCCTGGTCATTTTGGTATATGGTTTGCTAATTTTGCATTTCTGGATTAGGAGATATGATGTAATCTTTAGAGGTGTGACAATGTATGTCACACCATGCCTTGTTCATGTTCTTGATTTTATTTTCCATGCTTATGCTATGCCAATAGCTCTGGATTTTTGCATGCTGATACTTAGGGATGTCTAGTTTGTATGTGAATTTTTTCTGGGAATTTTGAATGCATTTTCTATTTTGTTGAGAATTTTCCCTCTGTTTGGTCAATTGTTGACATTTTGTGAGTCATGATATCATATGTGTTGTGAAATTCTCATGCATTATTGGATGGACTTGAAATTTGGCATGTGTATTGTAGACATCTTGAAGTTTGCCATGGATTTGATTGCATTCATTTCTCATGTTTGATCACTGTTTTATGATTGCTTGAACTTGATACATGATTTGTGGTCTTGTATGAGCTTGTATGAACATGCCTTGACTTAGGGATTTTAATTTCCTTACTTTCACTTGTCCAAATGACATGAAATTTGGTGTGTTGTTCATTCAATGTGTTCTGTTTAAGCATGATTTTTCCTGGAATTTATTGAGCCATTTTGGTATTGATATGCTGGTGTTCATTCTGTTTACATCATTGAGTTCTCATTTGCCTAGTTTGACATGATTTGCTTATGAAATGCAATTCGTGAATAGTTTTGATATGGGACCAACTGGAATTTGTTCTTATTTGATAAATCTTGATTTTGATCAAGTTTCATGTTCTGTTTTAAGTATTTTCTCCTCCTTTGACCCTAGGCTTTGGCCTAAGGGTTCACTTCTCACATTTGAGTTTGATTTTCAGGTTAAAGAAGCAATTGCTTTAAGGAGATTAATTCAAGTTGATTGAGTTTGGTTTATTTGATTGTGATGAACTAATTTGGTTTGTTTTGTAGGATGCTAACTCATTTGGTTTGAATTTGTGCTTTGCACATGTGGTTGATTGTGTTGACTGTTGGTCCTTATCTTGTCTGTTTTGACTTTGTGATTGGTATACTGATTATATTTGATTGATTTCAGGTACCATAGTCGCTTAGTTCCTTTGTGAACTTGGTATTGCTTTGCTTTGCTTAAGCATTGAGGTAGACTCTCTTGTCTCCATGTAGTCTGGAAGACCTGGCTTGTTACTTAGCCAGGCACCTGTCTGAAGTCCTCCTTAAGAGGCAATGTTTGTGGTTGTTTAACTTTGTCCCCAAGCAGGTAAAGACCTCATGTGAGGCAATTGGTAGACAAAAGAGATATGTAGCCTATCTCCTACTATTCTGTGAGTCACTCACCTTGCTCACACCACATTTGTTGATGCATAGTGAGCAAAAACCCAAGATCTATCGAGTCCTTAACTTGTGGAGAGAGTTCCAGCTTTCTGAACTCCCACACCTTCAATGCTCTCCCTGACCAGGGATAAGAGTGATGAGGCACACCCCTCATATCTTTTCATCTGCTTCACCTTGGCTCTCAATGTCAAGGTTAAGAGCACCATTTACCCTATTCCAGTTGACTTTTAAGTCTAACCCTTTGATTGAGCCTAATTGTTTGGTTATAGTGTGTGGTAAATGACTTTGTTTGATTGATTGCTTGTTGCATTTGTACATGTTTGCTTGCTTGCCTTTGTGCACTTATCATCATAAATTGTTCACTATTGCATGATCATCATTGCATATCTTTGTGATCCATATTTGGTTTACCCATTGAGGACAACAGTAAGTCCATTCATTGGCCATTGTTCCTATGATTTGGAAGGGATAGAGTGCAAGACCATTTCACTTGGTCACTCATGTCCATTGCTTAGTGCATTGTTTGTTTGTTGTATGTGAGGATGCAATTGTAAGACCATGTTGTTGGCATTTGTACTCCCATGATCATCCTTTGGAGGTTGGTATAAGTCCAGACAGATTGGCATCTGACTTCCATGTCTTGTTTTACCTTAGGAGATTGGTGTAAATCCATTTATTGGTATCCGATATCCGCTTTTGTTTGTGAGATTGGTATAAGTCCATTGATGGCATCCGGTATCATTGTTTTGTTTTAGGAGATTGGTGTAAACCCATTTATTGGTATCCGGTATCCGCTTTTGATTGTGAGATTGGTATAAGTCCATTGATGGCATCCAGTATCACCTTGCTTTTATTTGCTTGCTTGCTTGTTTGCTGCCTATTCCTAAGGACACACTTGAATCATCTTCTATATGATCTCAAGAGGTGAACCTTTCTAAGAAGTTTTACATTCCACCATCCATACCCTCTTTGTCCTAAACCTTTTCACACTTTGCTTTTAAAAACTTTGACTTGTTGTGCAAACATCTTCATGTCTTTTCAAATTAGAAACCTGAACCTTAAGTCCTTGACTTTTCAAACTCCATTTCATAATACTTCTTTGAATCAATCTTAATCATACCTTGACCATATTTTGTGAATACTCATAATCAATTAACCTCACACATTCAATTGTTTTGTGGCTTTGTCCATTGTTAATATGTTTTCATACATTAGCCATAGGTTTCAATTACCATAGCGGTTGATGTAAATCTTACCTTATCCTTAGTGAGTCGATTGTAAGACTTCCGTACTGAAAACAGGGTTAACCCCTCTAGTACGTCGAAGCCGTCCTCGCATGGTGGATTGTTGATTCAGGTTGAGTTTTCTCCCATTGGTAATGAAAAGCCTTAATGCTTGTGTTTTAAAATGAACTCACTAATTTTTTGGAAATCTTTTAGCCGAACTACGGCGTTTTGATCCTTACCTTTGATGGAAGGTACGTAGGCAACGGGTTCATCCGTTCAAACACAAAAATAACTAACTTGCACATTCTTTTCTCATCATCCCATTCATGTTTGCACAATATGTCAAAATAAATAAACATTTTTTATACAACAAGTGTGAAAAGGGCTCCCTAGGAGTACCTAGGACGTTTTGGGTGCCTAACACCTTCCCATTGCGTAATTTACCCCTTACCCAGACTCTCTGATCTTTTTATTAGTTTTCTACGTGTAAAACTTCTTAGGTTTTTGTTCGCTTTTTAACCAGTCCTTAGGATAAATAAAAGTGCGGTGGCGACTCGATTCATTGTATACTTTGCTTATGGTTTAATCAATAAATCTAGGATAGGAGAATGGCATAGTCTTGTTGACCGGTGTGGAGTATTCCTTAGCCAGTTGACTTGCGAGCCCATTCACTTGGTGGAGGTCATGTTGGATTAATAATGTCACACAAGTCATTTGTGGTTAGGCATTATTCGTTCAATCATGTGCCTTAGAAGCCAAGGACCTTAGTTTACCAAACCCATCTTGGCCTAGTTTTAGGACGTAGTGCGGAGGTCGTTCAGATGTAAGATCTGATGCGATTGTTACGCGATACTACACTCATAAGAGTCTCTCTTGAGAATATTTTTGGAACACGAGTATTCGTTTCTCCGATAATATCCGAGAGATGGGACGATGATTATGGGAACCTCTGGTAGAACATGTCTGGCAGGTTTAAACCCTAGTACACTCCCTTTGGGTGGTTCTTAACCAGGACTCCATGCCCGTGACTCTCAGCAAACCCGTGATTCGTGGTTGAGTCGTTCAAACATCGCTAATATCAATGGAACTTGGGCGTCGATAAGGTGTAAACCATAATCCGCCAAAATGGATGATTGATATTAAGGATGTTAGAGCCGGTTCATGTACCGTTAATATCAATGGAACTTGGGTGTCGATAAGGTGAAAACCTAAATCCACCAAAATGGATGATTGATATTAGGGATACAATGAGCTTTCCCATGACCTTTGTTTGGTGTGACTTGCTTGATCCTTGAATGTGATTGTTGCATTCATGCATTCATGCATTCATCTGCACTCATGTCATCAGAAAAAAAGAAATTTTTCAAGGAACTTAAAAGGGTTTATTTGCAAAATTTTCAGACATGGAAAGACCAAAAAGGCATACAAAGAAGTACAGCTTTAGACAACCCGATGTGAAAGAGTTAAGGAATCTGACATCTTATGTATTAGATCCCTTGGGTTTCAAAGCTCGCTATGGGAAGCTTCTGCCTCTGTTGACTACTCAGGTTGACGAAGGGTTGATGAGTACTCTGGCTCAGTTTTATCATCCTCTGTATCACTGCTTCTCATTTCCGGACTTCCAGCTGTTGCCTACTTTGGAGGAGTATTCTCATCTTATTGGGATCCCGATTCTGGATCAGGTGCCGTTCAGTGGCTTAGAGAGTATTCCGACCACTCGAGAGATTGCAGATTTGTTGCACATAGATGAATCTTTGATTAAAGCTAATCTGACTACCAAAGGTGGAATTCAGGGTTTCCCTTCTGAGTTCCTCGTTGCTCAAGCTACCATCTATTGGAAGGCCATGAGTGAGGATGCCTTTGAGGCTTTATTTGTACTGCTCATCTATGGGTTGGTCTTGTTTCCCAACTTCGACAAATTTGTGGACATGAACGCCATTAGGATCTTCTCGGTTCTTAATCCCGTTCCGACTTTGTTGGGTGATGCCTATGTCTCTTTGCATCTGAGGAATGCAAAGGGTGGAGGAGTTATCGTGTGCTGTCTGCCTTTGCTGTACAAGTGGTTTATTTCGCACTTGCCGCAGACTCTTGCCTTCAAGGAGAACAAGGGATGTCTACGGTGGTCTCAGAGACTCATGTCTCTCACTAATGATGATATCTCTTGGTATGATCGCGTGTATGATACCGTCCAGATCATTGATTATTGTGGTGAATTCCCTAATGTGCCTCTTCTTGGTACATGTGGTGGGATCAGCTACAACCCTATTCTAGCACGACGTCAGCTTGGGTTCCCCCTAAAGGATAAACCCTATAACATTCTGTTAGAAGGTGTGTTCTTTCAGGAGGGTAAAGATCCCCAAGGCCTGAAAGCCAGATTTGTCCGCGCTTGGCGCAAGATCTGCAAGAAGAGTGGGAACGAATTGGGTCCGAAGAATTGCATTGCTTTGGAGCCATATACCTCTTGGGTCAGACAGAGAGCTGCCGTGTACTTGATGCCATACGACCATCCGAGACCTACGCCGTTGGATGTGGCTGGGCCTTCAACCTTCCCTACCCAACGTGTAGAGGAGTTGAGAGAAGAAGACCTTTCACGTGCTTGGATCCGTGAAAGAGAAGAATTGCTGCAACAGCTGAAGGAGAAGGACGCTCTGATTGAGTTTCTCGAGCATCGGGTGATCGACGATCCGAACGACACTTGGACTTCTCTGCTTCCTCAGTCTTCCAAATTCTGGAAGAGGAAGTATGATCAGCTGGCTAAGGAGAAAGCAGATATGGAAGCTGCCTATGAGAGAGAGATCAAGAAGCTGTGTGTTTCTCGTCTTCCAGCATCCCGAGCTATTAGGGATCCATAGGATGTTATTTTCCTTTTCTCTTTGTAATAGAATCAAAAATGCTGTACTTCTTTGTCTCGATTATATTGAATGAGATATTTTCCAGAATGATAATAAATGCTTTAAAAATATTCAAAATTTGCAAATAATACCCTAAGGGTTCCTTGAAATAAACAAAGCATATGCACAAACATTTCATGCATCATTTTGCATAAGCAGGTACCTTGTTTCTGGTCTTCTCGTTCTGACTCTGTGTTCTTCATTTATTTTGAAGACAAGCTGACTCACCGGTACTATACTCGAGCCAATTCTGCAAGAGTTATGGATCAGCTAGAACAAGAGAACAGAGAACTGAAAGAAGAGGTCGCCAGACTTGGCGCTTTGATGGAGCAACTTCTTGCTGCTCAGAATCAGCCTGCTCAACCGCCTGCTACTCCTGTTCAGAGGACTGTCATCTCTGAGATTGTAGCTCCGGCCGTGCCAGCCGCCAGTGCTCATTTTGCGTCTCACGCAATGCCCGCCGGGTTCCCTTGGGGTATGCCTCCGGGTTTCATGCCGGATATCCCTGCTCCAACTTTTGCTCACATGCCGGCACCTAGCCCGGTCCCTGTTGCTGCTCCACCTGTCGTGCATACCATGCCGAGGGTAGACGACACCATCTATCATTCCGAGCCGTCTAAGGGCCCGGATGTTAATGAGAAGATGGACGCGATGAATGACCAATTCCTTGAGCTGAGGAAGGAATTGAAGACCCTCAGAGGTAAAGATTTGTTTGGCAAGTCTGCTGCCGAGTTGTGCCTTGTTCCCGGAGTGAAGATACCGATCAAATTCAAAGTGCCTGACTTTGAAAAATACAAAGGGAACACCTGTCCACTTGCTCACCTGGTCATGTACGCCAGGAAGATGTCTACTCAAACTGATAATGATCAGCTTCTGATCCATTATTTCCAGGACAGCGTGTCTGGTGCTGCGCTCAGATGGTACATGAGTTTGGACAGCGCTAATATCCGATCCTTCAACGATCTTGGCGAAGCCTTCGTCAAGCAGTATAAGTATAACGTCGATATGGAACCTGACCGTGATCAGCTCAGGGCCATGTCCCAGAAGGACAAGGAGACATTCAAGGAGTACGCCCAGAGGCGGCGGGAGCTGGCTGCTCAGATTACTCCACCGCTAGAGGAGAAAGAGATGACTAAGATCTTCTTAAAGACTCTTAGCTCATTCTATTACGAGCGGATGGTAGCAAGCGCTCCCTCTGATTTCACCGAGATGGTGAACATGGGGATGCGTCTTGAAGAAGGTGTCCGTGAAGGACGATTGGCAAAGGATGAGAGCTCTTCTTCTAAACGGTATGGGGCGTTTAAGAAGAAGGATGGGGAGGCACATGCTGTGCAATCCCATGCCAAATCCAAGAGACCCTCTGTTCAGAGGAAGTCATCACGACATAACAACAATCAGCACCAGGTGGCTCATATAGCACCTGTATTCAGAGACAGTGCTCCATATCAGCAACCTCAGCAATATCAGCAGCAGCAACACAATCAGCAACAATCTTCTCAACAGTATCGTCAACAACAATCTCGTCCACAGCAACAGGCCTACCAGCCTCGTGGTAGCACCAGTAATCAAGCCAACATGAACTATGATAGGAAAAAGATCAGTTTCGATCCAATTCCTGTGTCGTATGCAGAGTTGTATCCCTCTCTAATAGAGCGGAAGCTGATTGCTCCAAGAGATCCTCCGGCTATACCGGTCAACCCTCAGTGGTGGTATAAGCCTGACCTGCACTGTGTCTATCATTCTGGCGCTCCGGGCCATGATATAGAGAACTGTTTTCAGCTGAAGACCAAAGTGCAAGATCTGGTGCGATGTGGTATTCTGAGTTTTGAAGATTTAGGCCCGAATGTTACCAAGAACCCATTGCCCGCGCATGGGAAATCTGTGAATATGGTCCAGGGGTGCCCTGGGAAGTACAAGGTCAAATATGTCAGCCATATTAGACAATCGCTGGTCGAATTACATCGGTTGCTGTGTCAGTACAACCACATGGAGCATGACCACGACAAATGCCGCATTTGTTTAGTTAACCGTTTGGGTTGCAATCAGGTACGCAGAGAACTTCAAGAATTGTTGGATGAAGGAACCATTGAGATTCTCCAAAATCGCAATGTTGATGAGGATGAGCCAGAGGTGAACGTTATTTCACCGGTGTTCAAGCTACCCGAGCCTGTTGTTATCCGATATGATAGCAGCAAGCTGAAGGTCTCTCCTTCATTAATCATCAACCCTGCAGGCCATGTGCCCTATGTTTCAGACAAAGTTGTGCCATTCAGATATAACCCTGTTGCTGTGCAGGATGGGGTAGAAGTGCCTTTGCCTTCAACGTCTGTAACTAACATTGCTGATGTGAGCGGGTTGACCCATAGTGGTCGCATGTTTTCTGCACCTCCCAAGGCTCCTGTTATTTCTGATTCTGCTGAGCGTCCGGTTGGGACAGCTGTGAATATTCAGAATCCGGCATCTGTTGCCAAACCCTCCTCCTCTGCACAAAAGACTCCTGCTTCTTCAGTTGGCCCGAGTGGCATTATGAATGAAGAATCTGATGAGATGCTGAAGCTCATCAAAAAGAGTGAGTACAATGTTGTAGACCAGCTTCTACAAACGCCATCCAAGATTTCCGTTCTGTCTTTGCTGTTGAATTCGGAACCCCATAGGGAGGCTCTGCAGAAGGTTTTGGATTTGGCGTATGTTGATCACGACGTCACGATTGAGCAGTTCGACAGTATAGTTGCAAACATTACTGCTTGCAACACCTTGAGTTTCTGTGACGCTGATCTCCCTGAGGAGGGAAGAGACCACAACATGACTTTACACATCTCCCTGAATTGCAAATCTGATGCCATGTCCAACATGCTGGTGGACACTGGATCATCCTTGAATGTATTGCCAAAAACCACACTCTCCAAGTTGTCATATCAAGGGCCTCCCATGAGGCAGAGTGGTGTTGTTGTGAAGGCATTTGATGGGTCGCGCAAGACCGTGATTGGGGAAGTTGATCTCCCAATCAAGATCGGACCAATTGATTTCCAAGTTACCTTCCAGGTAATGGATATCCACCCATCATATAGCTGTCTCTTAGGCAGACCATGGATTCACGAGGCTGGCGCAGTGACATCCACCCTACACCAGAAGCTGAAATTTGTCAAGAACAAGAAACTGGTTGTGGTAGGGGGAGAAAAGGCTCTCCTGGTTAGCCACTTGTCTTCTTTCTCGTATATTGACGCTGAGGATGAAGTTGGAACGCCGTTCCAAGCTTTATCTATTGATGAACCAATCGAGAAGAAGTCTCCTTCATTCACTTCCTACCGTGATGCGAAACTAGCCATTGAATATGGTGCAGTTGCTGGTTTAGGGAAGGTGATTGAGCTTGAAGACAACAGATCCCGGGCTGGCATTGGCTATTCGTCTGGGGCATTTAATGAGCAAGGTTTGTTCACGAGTGGAGGATTCATCCATGACGATCGACCTGAGGAAGAAGCTGCTGCTATCTTGGAAGAGGATGCAGAGGATCTGAACAATTTCGTCATTCTTGGTGGTGTCTGCCACAATTGGGTCGCTGTAGATGTTCCTACAGTCATCCATAGATCAGAGTAATTGTTCACTTTGTTTAAAACCCTTCTCCCATGCCAAAAGGAGAAGTGATGACATTGTTGGCCAAGCATATATACAATGATGTTTTCATTCAATTAATGCATTGTTAAACATTTGTTTTTCCATTTGTTTTCACTTTTTGCTTTTGCATGAAATCAATGATCATAAAAAACCCATAAAAACAAGAATAAAAGCAAACATTTTTCATCTGCATAATGATTTGCTTGTTTAAATTCTAAAGTTTTTCATTAACCAAAATCATTATGCAGGTTGATCTTAAAACCCATTGAACATAATGATCCAACGCCATCTCCCAATTTTGAATTCCCTGTATTCGAGGCAGAGGAAGATGATGTTGAAGGGATTCCTGATGAGATAACCCGTCTCCTTGAGCACGAGAAGAAGATCATTCAGCCGCACCTTGAAGATCTGGAAACAGTCAACTTGGGGTCTGAGGATTGTATTCGTCTAGTGAAGATTGGGGCACTTCTTGAAGAGTCTGTCAAGAAGGGGTTGATCAGCTTGCTACGAGAATATTCCGATATCTTCGCTTGGTCATATGAAGACATGCCGGGTCTAGATACAGATATTGTGCAACATTTCCTGCCTTTGAAGCCTGAGTGCGTGCCTGTGAAGTAGAAGCTCAGAAGAACTCATCCAGATATGGCAGTGAAGATCAAAGAGGAAGTCCAGAAGCAAATTGATGCGGGGTTTCTGGTGACTTCTACATATCCTCAATGGGTGACCAATATTGTGCTTGTTCCTAAGAAGGATGGAAAAGTCCGTATGTGCGTTGATTACAGAGATTTGAATAAAGCTAGTCCGAAAGATGATTTTCCTCTACCACACATTAATATGTTGGTAGATAATACAGCTAAATTCAAAGTCTTTTCCTTTATGGACGGATTTTCTGGATATAATCAAATCAAAATGGCACCCGAAGATATGGAGAAGACAACATTCATCACACCTTGGGGAACATTCTGTTATCGAGTGATGCCCTTCGGTCTGAAGAACGCCGGAGCCACGTATCAACGAGCTATGACTACCTTGTTTCATGATATGATGCACAAGGAGATAAACGTCTATGTTGATGATATGATTGCCAAGTCCCGAACGGAAGTTGAACATGTTGAGCATTTGTTGAAGCTTTTTCAGCGTTTGAGGAAGTTTAGACTTCGTCTGAATCCGAACAAATGTACATTTGGAGTCCGTTCCGGCAAGTTGTTGGGTTTTGTGGTAAGCGAGAGAGGTATTGAAGTTGATCCTGCCAAGGTCAAAGCAATACAAGAGATGCCTGCACCCAAAACTGAAAATCAAGTCCGAGGTTTTCTTGGCCGCTTGAACTATATTTCCAGATTTATATCCCACATGACTGCCACATGTGCGCCGATATTCAAGCTCCTCCGGAAAGATCAGTCTCATGATTGGACCGAGGATTGCCAGAAAGCTTTCGACAGTATCAAAGAGTATCTGTCCGAACCTCCGATCTTGTCTCCGCCTGTGGAAGGAAGACCTCTGATCATGTATCTGACTGTTCTTGAAGACTCGATGGGTTGTGTCCTCGGTCAGCAAGATGAATCAGGGAAGAAAGAATTTGCTATATACTACCTCAGTAAGAAGTTTACTGATTGTGAGTCTCAGTATTCTATGCTTGAGAAGACGTGTTGTGCTTTAGCTTGGGCTGCTAAGCGTTTACGCCAGTACATGATAAATCATACAACTTGGTTGATATCCAGAATGGACCCAATCAAGTATATTTTCGAGAAGCCTGCTTTAACTGGGAGGATTGCCCGTTGGCAGATGCTGTTGTCTGAGTATGATATCGAGTATCGAGCTCAGAAAGCTATCAAAGGTAGTATCTTGCCTGACCATTTAGCGCATCAGCCGATTGAAGATCATCAGTCTGTTCAGTATGACTTCCCTGATGAGGAGATTCTGTATTTGAAAATGAAAGATTGTGATGAGCCTACACTTGATGAAGGTCCGGAACCTGGTTCCAGATGGACGATGGTGTTCGATGGCGCTGTAAATCAGTACGGAAATGGAATTGGGGCAGTAATCATTACTCCTCATGGCACGCATATTCCGCTTACAGCAAGGCTAACTTTCAAATGCACGAATAATATGGCTGAGTATGAGGCCTGTATTATGGGACTTGAAGAATGCATTGACTTGAGAATCAAACATCTTGATGTATATGGTGATTCGGCCCTGGTTGTCAATCAGATTAAGGGTGAATGGGAGACGAATCAGCCTGGTCTCATTCCGTACAGAGATTATGCAAGAAGGATTTCAACTTTCTTTACAAAGGTTGACTTTCATCATATTCCTCGAGAGGATAATCGGATGGCAGATGCTCTTGCAACGCTCGCTTCCATGATTGTTGTCAAGTATTGGAATGAAGTTCCCAATATTGCCATGATGCGCTTGGATAGACCAGCTCACGTATTTACAGTCGAAGAAGTGAAAGATGACAAGCCTTGGTACTTTGATATCAAGAATTTCCTCCAGAACCAGGTCTACCCACCTGGGGCATCTGTGAAAGTTAGGAAAACTTTGAGAAGGTTGTCAGGCAGTTTCTACCTCAGTGGTGAAGTGCTGTATAAGAGAAATTTTGACATGGTTTTGCTCAGATGCGTGGATAGACACGAAGCAAACCTGTTGATGACTGAGGTCCATGAGGGTTCATTTGGTACTCATTCCAATGGACATGCCATGGCCAGAAAGATGTTGAGAGCAGGCTACTATTGGCTGACAATGGAGTCTGACTGCTGCAAGTATGTGAAGAAATGCCACAAGTGTCAGATTTACGCGGATAAGATTCATATTCCTCTGACACTTCTGAATGCGATTTCATCGCCATGGCCTTTCTCTATGTGGGGAATTGACATGATCGGCATGATTGAACCGAAGGCGTCCAACGGACACAGGTTTATTCTCGTAGCAATTGATTACTTCACCAAATGGGTTGAGGCCGCTTCGTATGCGAACGTGACTAGACAGGTGGTCGTGAAGTTTATCAAGAACCAGCTGATATGCCGTTATGGTGTGCCAGATAAGATAATTACTGATAATGGATCTAATCTGAATAATAAGATGATGGATGAGTTATGCGCTGAATTCAAGATTGCACACCATAATTCCTCTCCCTACAGACCCAAGATGAATGGGGCTGTTGAAGCTGCTAATAAGAATATCAAGAAGATCATCCAGAAGATGACAGTCACATACAAAGATTGGCATGAGATGCTGCCATTTGCTTTGCATGGTTATCGTACATCTGTACGCACTTCAACAGGGGCAACCCCTTTTTCTCTTGTTTACGGCATGGAAGTTGTTCTCCCAGTAGAGGTGGAGATCCCATCAATGAGAGTCTTGATGGAAGCCAAGTTGACTGATGCTGAATGGATTCAGAGTCGTTATGACCAGCTGAATTTGATCGAAGAGAAGCGATTGACTGCCATGTGCCATGGTCAGTTATATCAGCAGAGAATGAAGAAAGCATTCGATAAGAAGGTCAAGCCCCGTATGTTCCGAGAAGGTGACCTCGTGCTCAAGAAAGTCTTGTCTTTCGTGCCCGATTCCAGGGGCAAGTGGACTCCAAACTATGAGGGTCCATATGTTGTTAAGAGAGCCTTTTCAGGCAGTGCTTTGATGCTTACAACAATGGATGGGGAGGATTTCACTCGTCCTATGAATTCAGATGCAGTCAAGAAATACTTTGCCTAAAAAAAAGTATATGCAAATGAAAAAACAGAATAGCTCGCTAAGTTGAAAACCCGAAAGGGCGGCTTAGGCAAAAATGAGCGTCTCGGTGGAGAACCCGCAAGGGTAATCCAGGCAAAAATTAGAGACATGAAAAAAGGAGATATTTGCATCCCGCTAGATTGAGTACCTCACCCTGGGGCAATCTAGGCAAAAATTAGGGATTTGGCAAGTAACTGCATCCTGACAAGACTTTCTGTTCCGCAGCTGTCTGTTCGTCAGAGATTCTCGATTCGTTGTCGACTGAAGCTTCACATACATCGAGATTCAAATTGGTAGAGAAAGGATCATTATGTTCAATGTAGCCCTCTTCCAATATATATCATTGATTTCAAATTTGTACAGATCTATGGAGTCTTGCCATTTGCAGGCTACCATTCCATCAAATCAATTTGAGCTTTTATCCAATTATTTGCACTCTTATTTGTTTCAATTCAACAAATGTTTTGCATGCTTTAATTGATAAAATGTCATTGTTTTAAACAAATAAATTTTTCAAAATTGTTGTTTTGAACAAAGTGAACATTCACAATGACAAAAGGATACTCAAGAATCTCTCAGTGCTCTCCCGAGGGTGGCATGATTTCCAACAGGTAAGACATTTGTTCATATTTCTGGCATTGGTTGTATCCTCTTTATCCTGCTTTTTGTTGGGGTTGCTCCCCAAGCAGAGCTTTTGTTAGGGTTGTTCCCTAAGCAGGGTGTTGTTGAAGACTTCGTTTTCTTCCCCAGCAGTATTCTTCCCCAACATGGGTGTTTCCCATTTGGAAGCTTCAGTAGTGGTGGTTTGAGACCCCGGTACCCTATCACTCTCCCCAGTGCGATCGCCAGTGGAGTTGTGGTTTTCTATCCTCAGCATGGATGCTTTCTCTTTGAAGATTCAATGGTGGGTGGATTGATATCCCGGTACTTTACCGCTTTCCCAGCATTGCCGTAAGCTGGATTGTTGCTATCTTTCATCAGCACAGTCGATAGCGGGATCCGTGATATATCCCCAGAGCAGAGTGTTGTGGAAGATTTTGTTTGCTCCAGTAGTACTCTCTTCCCCGGCCACGTCGCCAGCGGAGTTGCTATATCTCCCCGTCAGTGTGCTTATTCCTGCAGCAGGGCAGTGATTGTGTTCCTCCTCAGCAGTTGTGGATTTTTTCCTCAACAGAGTCAGGATTGCATCCGTGATATCCCCCTCAGAATCTCCGCCGGAGTTGGAAACCGCTGTTTTCCCCAGGAGGGTTGGTTGGTAATCTATCATCCATAGATTTGGGTTGATTCCCTGATTGCTGTTGATCCCCAGTAGAGTAGCTTGTAGCAGAATCTACTTGTGTGATCTTTTCTTCCTCCTCAGCGGGTTGTTCCCCAATGGATTGGTTATTTGTATTCTCCCCAGGTAGAGTTGCTTGTGCAGCCAGATTCTACATGGATGATCTGTTCTCCCTTTGTGGGTTATTCCCCAGTGGAGTTATTGCGGAGTTGCCTTCGTGGTAGTTTTCGCCCGTGCAGTGAGCTCTTATTCCCCTGCAGATATTTTGGGATTTATCCCATTCCCCAACAGATTTGTCTTTGTGGCCGTTATTGCCTGTTGTGACTTTCTGTACTCCAGTTGGGTTGATTACTGATCCATCACTCAGAGATTTTGTGATATCTACGATCTTCTGCTTCCCCGCAGATCTTTTCTTTTCAGCTTGAAGATCTCCAGCAAATTGGCGTTCCAGTTGGTCTTTCCCTGGAAGTATAGTACCAGATGTTTGATTCCTGGTCCTGTTTGTGTTAGAATTGTCTGTTTTGTCAGCATTCATCCAACATAAATCACGCATATTCATGCATACTCATGAACATTCAGATATTCATGTTGCATTTTTGCCATATATCTTTTGTTTGTTGTTTCCTGCTATGGTGATGTAGATCTCCTTTATAGATCTCCCAAAGCAGATGTCGGGTGTTAATCTCTCAAAATAGAGTCAGCCCTTAAGCAGAAAGTGTCTATCCTTTCCTGCCATTTCCCCACTGAGATACATCTTCGTGGAGGACGGTTATTTCCGTTCCTTCCCAACACACCTTGGGACGGGTTTACCCTTTTGAGTTATATCCTCATCAGGACGAGTCTTGATTCAGTCCGCCTTTTTGGTTTGATCCTAAATTGGCCTTTTTCAACTGTCTCTTGCACTTCGCTGAGGCATAAATGAATAGTTGCTTACAAACCGGCGCTCATTCATCTTATCCTCAGTGGAATGTTTGGCCTTCTGCCTACAAACCAGCAGTTGTAAGTCCTATCTTTGCGGTTTTCTACCTACTACCCGGTAGTTATAAACCCGTTTTCTCCCCTAACGGAGTCAACTTTGTTGTTCATCCCAACCGATGACAAGTCCCTCTTTGTGGTTATCGTCATCTGGTACTTGATGTTGATTTTCCTTCGCTTGGATGAGTTGCTTGAATAAGCACTTATATCCTCAGCAAATCTCTTGCGGATAATTGTCGTACGCTAGCAATTTTATCCCCAGCGGGTCCCTTCACCGTGTGGCAGTGATTGTGTTCCCCGGATCATTGATTTTTCATCATTTGTATCCCAGCGAGTCTTCTTTCATTTACCCTCTTGTTGGTAATGTTGTGGCTCCTTGTTGATTGGTCATCTTTATATACCTAGTTGGGTATCCCGATGCCATGCTTTTCGGATTTTTATCCTATAAACAACCTACAACCCGGTTCAGGATAATCTTCCTCTAGAGGTTATTATTCACGTTTTGACGGCTATGAATAATATATCTCATTCACTCTTCAGTTGAAACCTTTTGTGTTTCCCTAGTCGAGTAAGATTCGTTATTTCCCTTTGCGGAATCGAATATTTGTTGTTTCGGATAATTGCCGGATGCTTGCAATTTATCCCTTTGAGTTGTCTTTCGTTTACCCGGATGCTTGGTATCGATTGTCTCTCTTTTTGGTTAGTCACCTATTATATACTTCGGTATCTCTGGTGTCTTTTCCTTTCGAGTATATTATTCACGGTCTGCCGGTAATGAATAATATGTCTCATGCACTCTTTGGTTGGAATCCTTTGTTGATCTTCCCCAATAGAGTAAGATTCGTATTCTTTGTAGAATCGAATATCCATCCTATAAACAAGTTTGCTTTCGCTTTCTTCAGGATGATGAGTGTTTTGGAACACAAACCAATTCACATTTTCGGATTTTTATCTTATAAACAACCTACAACCCGGTTCAGGATAATCTTCCTTTTGAGTGTACTATCCACGTTCTGACGGTAATGGATATTATGTCTCTTTCGCTCTTGGGTCAATCTTTCGGTTGTTTTCTCCGCAGAGTAAGATTCGTGTTCCTTGTTGAATCGAATGTCCATCCTATAAACAAGTCTGCTTTTCTAGCTTTCTTCAGGATGATGAGTGTTTTGGAACACAAACCAATTCACGTTTCCAGATCTTTATCCTACAAACAACCTACAACCCGGTTCAGGATAATCTTCCATGCGAGTATGTTATCTACGTTTTGACGGCTATAGATAATATGTCTCATGCGCTCTTTTGTCGGATCCTTTGTTTGTTTCCCCAACTGAGTAAGATTTGCATTCTCTACAGAATCAAATGTCCATCCTATAAACAAGTCTGCTTTTCGCTCCCTTCAAGATGATGAGTGTTTTGGAACACACACCAATTCACGCTTTGGTCGGTCACCTGTTACATACCTACAACCCGGTATCCTTGGTGTTCCTTCCTGTCTGCTCCCTATTATGACCTTGGTCCCCTGTGGAGTCAGATTTTCCTGAGTTTATGTACCTTTGTCAGGTCTTTCTCAGATGATTGGTTGATTGATATCTCTCACCCGTATACCGGTCTTAGATATTCATTCTTCCTGAGTTTGTTACTCACTAACCGGTGACATCTCATCCTTTGGTTTCCCCTGGAAAGTCTTTTCTAGATTTCCCCAGCGGAGTTGTATTGCTATTCGTGTTGCTGTATTGGTGTTTTCCCCAGTATATGCATTTTGTGAGTCAGCTTGAGTCTTTCCAATGGAAGTGTTTCCCTTTGGAATTTCTTTCTCTCCCCAGATTGAGTCCTTTACTTCCCCAGTAAGGTCTCCAGTCCGATGTTTCGTTATCCCCTAAATCAGAGTCGTGACCTGCTCACGCTTTCTTTTTCTTTTTCTTATCCCCAATAAGAATCCCCACGAGAGTCTTGTTAGAGTCTCTGTTCCTGGTGAGTGTATTACTCCGACGGATCGTCTTTTCTTCTGTGCGAATTATTATCCCCACAGAGTTTGTGTCTTTTACATGCATACATCTGCATCATGAGGTCTCTTAGGGACCAAAATTTGTCTCATTACTATTATTTAAGCCCATTCTACCGCGTCAAGATGAAGATTTCTAAACTTCACTTCTCCGACTAGAATGACCTTAAATAGGGGCATCTGTAAGACCCCAATTTTTGCCCTAAGATCCCTCATGGCATCATATCATATCATATCATTGCCTCAAGGATCCTTGTGCACCTTGCCTCCCTCCTGGTGGGTGGGTTATCATTCTGAGTGTGGTTCTTGATCACCAAGAATGTCTAGCATTTGTATATCATTGCTTTTCATTTGTTTACTAACCAAAAGTACAAAAATGTTGTCATCTAACCTTGTTACTTGCAGATGAAGCAATTAGATCAAAACAGTCAAATCATTCATTGAGCAATGGATGGTGGCCATTCTTGAAGAATTTGGGCACCATGATCATTCATAAGAGATTCATATGAGTTGTGACACCATTTGGTATCAAGATCTCAAGTGGTAGGGGTTTGAAATTCATCAGAACATGGTTCAGTCAACCAAAACCCTAGCAAAGTCAACTGTGGTCAACTGTGCATTTAATCAGGGATTTGAGGGTGTGAGATGGTTGGAGAGGTCTCATTCATGTCCATACAAGCCTCATATAATATGTCAAACATCAACATTGAGGAATTGGAAGTCAGACAAGAAGTTTCCCAAAATAGTAATGACCTGTAATTTTCAACTGCCAAAAATGGAAAGTTCTTCTCCTCAACTTTACATCATTAAGAAAGCTTCAAATCAAATTTTGTCCAACATGAAAGTTGAAGATCTTGCTCTTGCCTTTCCAAAAAGTCCAAGAACACTCATTTCTCATGTGTGGTTGACAAGTTATGATCAAATCATTTTCAAGAAAAGTTGAATTTCAAAGTGGCATAACTCATGAACCATTTGGCCAATTTGGGTGATTCTTTTTTGAGCAAGTCACATTTGACATGTATTATCATGATCCATCATCACATTTCATCAAAAATCATCACATCAAAAGTCCATTTTTCAAGTGTTCATTTTGCATTTTGGTGGGAAAAATAGTCAATTTGAAAAATATACATGATTTTCACTCCAAACTACTTCCAACAGCTCATAAACTGAAATTTGGATTTGCTTCAAAGGCATTTTTACTGTTCCATTGGTCATTGGTGCATAAGGTCATTTTGGCCATTTAACATGATTTTGCATTTTCACTAATTCACTTGATTTGGCTAAACTTGATTAACAATTGGATTAAGCCATGGTATATATACTTAATCATAACAGAAAATCGAAATCCACAATCACAATCTCAGATCCAAATCACAAATCACCAAAATTCTCTCAAATTTGTTCAAGCTTTTTCACTCTTTTTCATCAAATTGCATCATTCTTCTTGCTTCCTTTTGTATTGATCATCATTTGTAGAGGATATTGAAGAACTATTGAACAAGATCGTGGCCAAATCCATGCTGAATCATCACTGTTGGAGCCTTGCACCTTTCATGGCATTTTGAGATTCCTTCGAGCTGGAGCACAATTGAGCTAAAGAACCTACTTCATTCATCTTCCTCAAGATTATTGTGCATCTGTTTCAGCATTTCAGGCCTTGATCTGCACGAATTCAACATCTGCAACTTCAAGAGGTTGGATCTCAAATCTTTTAATTGCTAGAATTATGATATGGCTTTGATAGATCCTTTGTTGTATAGCATACTGCAAGTTAGATCGTGCGATTTCATTGAATATTGAGCAAGATATCTTGATTTTTAGTTTGCATGCCAAAACTTTCTTGGATCGATTTGCTTAGCATGATGAGAATTAAGGAAAATTAGGTTTGGATTGTTGTTGAGCATTGAGAGACGAGTCGAACGGTATGCCATTTGTGAATTTCTGTGAAACATTGTTCATCAGCTGGAAATTTAGGGAAGAACATGATGAACACGTTCAAAAACCCCAGCCAAACCGTGTTTGATCTTCTGGAATCCGTTTGCATGTGTTTTCGGTGTTTTTGCGCCATGAAGCGAATCACAGCGCGCCACGCATGCTAAGTGAAATGCGGCGTTTCACTTAGTGACTCCATAATTACAAGTTTGCCATTCGTGCCATTTATTTCATTTTAATTCTCGAATTTTATTTCATTTCATGATTTAACTTCAAAAAATCATAAAAACTTCATGGATGATCCAAATTGTGTGGGAATTTTTGCATTCATCTCCATTTTTCATCTAGTTTTTTATAGGTATGATAACACAAGTTGTGCACGGCTGATTTTTAATTTGGTCTAATGTCTTTGATCATGTATGCTTTTTGCCTATGTTTTGCCATTTCATTCATGAAATCTTGATGCTTGCTCCAAAATGCTTGAAATTTTATATGCATGATCTAGACTCACTCCTGGTCATTTTGGTATATGGTTTGCTAATTTTGCATTTCTGGATTAGGAGATATGATGTAATCTTTAGAGGTGTGACAATGTATGTCACACCATGCCTTGTTCATGTTCTTGATTTTATTTTCCATGCTTATGCTATGCCAATAGCTCTGGATTTTTGCATGCTGATACTTAGGGATGTCTAGTTTGTATGTGAATTTTTTCTGGAATTTTTGAATGCATTTTCTATTTGTTTGAGAATTTTCCCTCTATTTGGTCAATTGTTGACATTTTGTGAGTCATGATATCATATGTGTTGTGAAATTCTCATGCATTATTGGATGGACTTGAAATTTGGCATGTGTATTGTAGACATCATGAAGTTTGCCATGGCTTTGATTGCATTCATTTCTCATGTTTGATCACTGTTTTATGATTGCTTGAACTTGATACATGATTTGTGGTCTTGTATGAGCTTATATGAACATGCCTTGACTTAGGGATTTTAATTTCCTTACTTTCACTTGTCCAAATGACATGAAATTTGGTGTGTTGTTCATTCAATGTGTTCTGTTTAAGCATGATTTTTCCTGGAATTTATTGAGCCATTTTGGTATTGATATGCTGGTGTTCATTCTGTTTACATCATTGAGTTCTCATTTGCCTAGTTTGACATGATTTGCTTATGAAATGCAATTGGTGAATAGTTTTGATATGGGACCAACTGGAATTTGTTCTTATTTGATAAATATTGATTTTGATCAAGTTTCATGTTCTGTTTTAAATATTTTCTCCTCCTTTGACCCTAGGCTTTGGCCTAAGGGTTCACTTCTCACATTTGAGTTTGATTTTCAGGTTAAAGAAGCAATTGCTTTAAGGAGATTAATTCAAGTTGATTGAGTTTGGTTTATTTGATTGTGATGAACTAACTTGGTTTGTTTTGTAGGATGCTAACTCATTTGGTTTGAATTTGTGCTTTGCACATGTGGTTGATTGTGTTGACTGTTGGTCCTTATCTTGTCTGTTTTGACTTTGTGATTGGTATACTGATTATATTTGATTGATTTCAGGTACCATAGTCGCTTAGTTCCTTTGTGAACTTGGTATTGCTTTGCTTTGCTTAAGCATTGAGGTAGACTCTCTTGTCTCCATGTAGTCTGGAAGACCTGGCTTGTTACTTAGCCAGGCACCTGTCTGAAGTCCTCCTTAAGAGGCAATGTTTGTGGTTGTTTAACTTTGTCCCCAAGCAGGTAAAGACCTCATGTGAGGAAATTGGTAGACAAAAGAGATATGTAGCCTATCTCCTACTATTCTGTGAGTCACTCACCTTGCTCACACCACATGTGTTGATGCATAGTGAGTAAAAACCCAAGATCTATCGAGTCCTTAACTTGTGGAGAGAGTTCCAGCTTTCTGAACTCCCACACCTTCAATGCTCTCCCTGACCAGGGATAAGAGTGATGAGGCACACCCCTCATATCCTTTCATCTGCTTCACCTTGGCTCTCAATGTCAAGGTTAAGAGCACCATTTACCCTATTCCAGTTGACTTTTAAGTCTAACCCTTTGATTGAGCCTAATTGTTTGGTTATAGTGTGTGGTAAATGACTTTGTTTGATTGATTGCTTGTTGCATTTGTACATGTTTGCTTGCTTGCCTTTGTGCACTTATCATCATAAATTGTTCACTATTGCATGATCATCATTGCATATCTTTGTGATCCATGTTTGGTTTACCCATTGAGGACAACAATAAGTCCATTCATTGGCCATTGTTCCTATGATTTGGAAGGGATAGAGTGCAAGACCATTTCACTTGGTCACTCATGTCCATTGCTTAGTGCATTGTTTGTTTGTTTTATGTGAGGATGCAATTGTAAGACCATGTTGTTGGCATTTGTACTCCCATGATCATCCTTTGGAGGTTGGTATAAGTCCAGACAGATTGGCATCTGACTTCCATGTCTTGTTTTACCTTAGGAGATTGGTGTAAATCCATTTATTGGTATCCGATATTCGATTTTGTTTGTGAGATTGGTATAAGTCCATTGATGGCATCCGGTATCATTGTTTTGTTTTAGGAGATTGGTGTAAACCCATTTATTGGTATCCGGTATCCGCTTTTGATTGTGAGATTGGTATAAGTCCATTGATGGCATCCGGTATCACCTTGCTTTTATTTGCTTGCTTGCTTGTTTGCTGCCTATTCCTAAGGACACACTTGAATCATCTTCTATATGATCTCAAGAGGTGAACCTTTCTAAGAAGTTTTACATTCCACCATCCATACCCTCTTTGTCCTAAACCTTTTCACACTTTGCTTTCAAAAACTTTGACTTGTTGTGCAAACATCTTCATGTCTTTTCAAATTAGAAACCTGGACCTTAAGTCCTTGACTTTTCAAACTCCATTTCATAATACTTCTTTGAATCAATCTTAATCATACCTTGACCATATTTTGTGAATACTCATAATCAATTAACCTCACACATTCAATTGTTTTGTGGCTTTGTCCATTGTTAATATGTTTTCATACATTAGCCATAGGTTTCAATTACCATAGAGGTTGATGTAAATCTTACCTTATCCTTAGTGAGTCGATTGTAAGACTTCCGTACTGAAAACAGGGTTAACCCCTCTAGTACGTCGAAGCCGTCCTCGCATGGTGGATTGTTGATTCAGGTTGAGTTTTCTCCCATTGGTAATGAAAAGCCTTAATGCTTGTGTTTTAAAATGAACTCACTAATTTTTTGGAAATCTTTTAGCCGAACTACGGCGTTTTGATCCTTACCTTTGATGGAAGGTACGTAGGCAACGGGTTCATCCGTTCAAACACAAAAATAACTAACTTGCACATTCTTTTCTCATCATCCCATTCATGTTTGCACAATATGTCAAAACAAATAAACAGTTTTTATACAACAAGTGTGAAAAGGGCTCCCTAGGAGTACCTAGGACGTTTTGGGTGCCTAACACCTTCCCATTGCGTAATTTACCCCTTACCCAGACTCTCTGATCTTTTTATTAGTTTTCTACGTGTAAAACTTCTTAGGTTTTTGTTCGCTTTTTAACCAATCCTTAGGATAAATAAAAGTGCGGTGGCGACTCGATTCATTGTATACTTTGCTTATGGTTTAATCAATAAATCATATAGTGACGAATACACCGCTACACATCGATCCATAAATTTGTTGTAAATCATAAAACATTTTTGCTTAAGTATGTATCGATCCATACGAATCTTGCATCGATACATAGCCAGTTAAAATGCTCTATGCATCGATCCATACGAGTCTTGTATCGATACATGCTCAGTTCAAATGCTCTATGTATCGATACATACGAGCTTGGCATCGATACATGCTTACATTAATTCTCTAAAAATTAATCAAGTTACAGTATGCATCGATGCATAACCTTTTGTATCAATGCATAAGTCTGTTTTGTCCACTAAAAGCTTCTGTCTTTCATATATAAGAAGTATTATGACAACAGTGCAAACGAGAATTCAGAGAGGGAAAAACAGTTGAAACACCAATCAAAGGAGTGTGCAGCAGCAATTGTTTTGAGCAGTTAGAAACCTGAAAGAGACTTCATCTTCTTCATCTTCTCAATCACTTTTCTTCAAGAACATCAACACATAATCATTCTTGTTCTTTGGATTAAAGGATCAACGAGATAACGTTCAGTGGTACGATCAAGGATCTAGCTGAGGTGTTCAGTGGAACGATCGAGGATCTAGCTGAGTTGAAGGTTGAAGGGGGTTTCGAGGAAAAACCAGACGGTTTGTCCTTCAAGAACTGGAGTGTTCTTGCGGGTTTGTCAGTCACGTTTGCAGAACAGATTCAGCCGCAGCGTAGGGTTTGGAAATCGGGTGATTTCGCAAACAGGTCGTGGAACCGGTGAATTGTTTGCAATTTCTTGCAGGAAATTCTTGATCGAGCTCAGATCAAGTGGAGGTTTCATACAAGAAGAAGTTCTTGGGATTTAGAATTCTGTTTGTGTATTGTAACCTTGTATCAACGAATTCGGCATTATTGATAATTACAGTTCTCAATTTCATTTGGAATTGAGAGGGAGACGTACCCACACGCGGGGACGACGTGGGGAACTTCCTTACCAAATCTCTGCGTATCGTATTCTTTCCTTATCTCTCTTTTCGTTTTCAACAGTTTTTGTAATTCCAGTTAGTGTGTTGTGGCTGTATTTTTTATGATACAATAGTGGCAAGAAAACTTCTTTAACTAAAGTCCATCATTGTTCATCATTGATCACATACACACCAACTGTTTAACAAAATTGTCATCTGAGTTTCATTCATTGGAATTAGGATTTAGTGATAAGTGCATTCAATTAGCTAAGATTCTGGTGTTAATAATCTCTGTCGTTCTAATTCAAATCCAACAATAAATTCGCGTGTCCGGCTTTCTAGTAGCGGTTCAGAATAGACGGAAGTCGATTCGGGACTGAAATTTTCCGCTAAGTTTCAATAACTCTGATAAAATTTTAAATCAGTTTATTTTAAAAGGATGTGATCTATTCACCCCCCTCTCGATCACTAGCCACACCGTCTAACCAAGGTGATGACAAAACATTCAACAATGTCGGAGGCACGTGCACCTTGTCAACATATATTTGACATTTTTGACATTTTTTGGCATAGTTGAAACAATCAGACTCTATGTTCAACCAGTAATAACCAGCTCTCAAGATCTTCCTAGACATGGCATGTCCATTGGTGTGAGTTCCAAAGATCCTTCATGAATCTCTTTGATAACCATGTCTGCTTCGTGTCTATCCACGCATCTGAGCAGAACCATTTCATAGTTTCTTTTATATACCACCATGTTGCTAAGGAAGAATTTGGATGCCAACCTCCTTAGAGTCTTCTTATCTAGGGTTATTGCATTCACTGGGTATTCTTGATTTTGCAAGTAGTTCTTGATATCATAGAACCATGATTTCTCATCAGTTTCTTCTTCAACTAATAGACAATAGGCTGGCGCAGTTTTCTGGTCAATTGTGATGAGTGGTGCCTCATTGAGAAATTTGACTTGGAACATAGAGGCTAACATAACCAAAGCATATGTTATCTGATTTTCTACTCTCGGAACATGATGGAAGGTGATTTCATCAAAGTTCTTTATCAATTCCACAATATGGGCACCGTATGGGATTAACTTCTCATCACGGGTTTCCCATTCACCTTTGACTTGGTAGATCACCAAGGTTGAGTCTCCATACACTTCAAGGATCTTGATTCGGGTGTCAATTGCATCTTTAATACCCAAGACACATGCTTCATACTCTGCAATGTTGTTGGTACATTTAAAATACAATCTTGTTGTGAAAGGAGTATACCCACCATTGGGATTCATTAACAAAACTCCCACACCATGCCCCATGAAATTGGAGGAACCATCAAACATCATCTTCCAACGGGAACCTGGCTCGGGACCTACATTTAGGCTTGGAGTTTCACAATATTTCACCAACATAATGTCTTCATCTGGGAAATCAAACTTCAATGGCTCATAGTCTTCAACTGGCTAGTTAGGGAGGTAGTTCGAAAAAACACTTCCTTTGATAGATTTTTGGGTTACATATTGGATGTCGTATTCAGATAATAACATGTGCCAACGGGAAAGTCTTCCAGTCAGAGCATGCTTCTCAAAGATATAGTTTATTGGATCCATTTTGGAGATCAACAAAGTAGTGTGACAAATCATATACTGCCTAAGACGTCTGACAGTCCATGCTAAAGCACAACAAGTTTTCTCTAAAAGTGAATATCTGCTTTCACAATCAGTAAACTTCTTGCTCAAGTAGTAAATGACATGTTCTTTCTTTCCAGTTTCACCATGTTGACCTAGTACGCAACCCATGGATCCTTCGAGCACAGTCAAATACATGAAGAGAGGCTTCCATAGAATGGGTGGAATCAAGATATGAGGTTCTTGTAGATAACCTTTAATCTTCTCAAAAGCTTGCTGACAATCAGAACTCTTGATAAAATTGATCAATAGTATGTCGTGAGTGACATGTGCCTGAGATAACAATTTCTGCAAGGCACTCCTATGAGCTGGAGAACTCATGATAAGAGACAAAGTGGATATCTTTGAAGGAGTTTGATGTAGCTGATCAATAATCTTGTAATCACTCTTCTTGATAATCCTAAGAAATTCAGTGTCTTCATCAGTTGGGATCACCCCTTTGCCTTTGTCGGTAACAGTGGTGGTGGTTTCTTTCGGTGGAATTGGCGGAGCCAAGTTGAACTGAGGGGTATAAATATGACCACTGCGGGTCATTCTGCTTCCCACTACTATATCAGTTCTTGCAATCTTTAGACCTTCTTTCTGACCTCCTTTCTCAGACCTTTGGTTAACCATAACCATATCATACTTCCAAGGAACTGATTTATTATTCTCAAAAGGAAAAGAACTAGGCCTTTGGATAACCATTGGCTTAGGCATATTGAAGACTGGTTCAACTGATTCTGGAATGTTGAAAATTAGCTGAACAACAGTAGAATCTGGAATGTTGAATACTATCTCTAGCATGTTGAAGACTGGTGTTGTAGTACTTGACTCAGGTAGATTGAAGATGGGTTCAGTCACTGCTACCTCATTCTTTTCCATATGACTTCTTACTTGAAACACACCTTGGTTAATAAATTCTTGAATATCCTTTCGGACCATTTCACATCCTTTAGGATCAATAGTACACTCTTCACAACTCTTGTGGCAATTCTTCAAAAAACCTGCCTCCACTAACTTTGCATGAAAATCTTTGAGCGGAGTCTTGATTTTGGTTGCATCAAGAATAAAAATTTCATCAGGCTCATCATCAATAGCATTCACAGACCCATGAGCGGACAAAGGATTATTTTTGACATTCGGACCGGTATCCCCGAATGAAAGAATATTTTTCTCAATCAATTCCCTCACAATATGTTTTAAGGCATAACAACCTTCCAAATCATGCCCTGGGGCACCTTCATGGAACAAACAATGTGCATTGGGATTGTAATATGGTGGGAGAGGATCTGGTGGAGGTCTTAAAGGTCTTGGAACGACTAACCCTTTCTTTGACAATGACAAATATAATTTAAGGTAAGACATAGGAATAGGAGGAATCATAGGTTTTCCACCTTGGCTTCTATTTTGAAATGGAACATTTTAGTGTTGAGCTGGAGTCCATTGTTGATAATCTGGAGCATTGGGTGCTTGTTGATAAGTTGGAGCGTTGAGTGTTATTTGAAAGATCGGAATTGCTTGAGTCGACTGATACATTGGGACTTGTTGATTGAAAGTTGGTGTAATAGCTACTACATACGACTATTGAGCAAACTGTGGTTGTTGAGAAAAAGATTGTTGCTTTTTCCAACACTGATTCTTTCTTCTACTACCCATCACTGCATTTATTTCTCCTTCCTTTTTCTTATGGAAACTACTAGAGAATTTCTTGGTATTGTTGTTGTTGTTGGAATTACTAGCTGCAATAATCATCTTGCCATTTTTAAGCCAAGTTCCACTTTGATACCCACGACCACCAAGTGCGAAAAACTTGCAGTCATGCTTCCTACCATCCTTTCAAAAAAAATTGGTCGCACTGTGTCGACGGACCAATCTGCCAATTATTTTTCAGTTAATGGAGGTTACACTTGAGATGAAATCTCTCTCCACCTTTGTGCATATTCTTTAAAGGATTCAGAATATTTTTGGGCCATACTTAACAATTGCCTTCTATCAGGAGCTAGATCCATGTTGTACTTGTATTGTTTGATGAAAACATCAGACAAATATTGGAAACAATGAATGGGAGTCTGATCAAGGGTCAAGTACCATTTGGAAGAGGCATCTTTCAAATCTTGGAAATAGTGGATCATGAGTTTGTCATTATCCACGTGAGCTGCCATCTTTCTATAACACATGATGAGATGACTTTTAGGATAAGTAGATCATTCATATTGATCAAGGTTGGGTGTCTTGAATTTTGCGGGGATCACCAATCCATATACAAGGCACATTTTTATGGCAACAACACCAAAGATCTGATCACCTTCCATTGCTCTCAGTCTTTTCTCAATAGTTTAAACATTTTCTCTCAGCTTTTCATGTCTTTCATCACCTTCTTCATATATATCAGGTATATCATACACTTGTTGATGATCATCGAAGTACGGTTGAACTCGAGTATGCATGGCAGTGGGTGAAAAAGTGGAAATCACTTGATTAACTTCAGTAGTTAGTGGAACTATGTGCTGAGTGGACTGTCCTTGAGGAGGAGGCATAAAACAAGGAGGAAGACCAAAGGGAGGCCAAGTTGCTGGAGTAGTAACTATTGGATAAGGATTAATCACCGGATTATCGATCTCAGAAACAATTGTGGGTTGAGTATCCCTCTTTGCACGTATTACTTGCAACATCTCCATGATTTGACATATATTCCCACGTAGATCTGTAAGCTCTTCATTGAGTCTTACCGTCTCTTGCTCTTGCTTGGCCATTCTACATCGGCCTTGATCTCTGGTGTTGTACTGGTGTAAGGGTCTCAGTGTGGAAACTATTGGAGAAGAAATGACGGGAATGAGTTTTTATTTTGAGAAAAAATGCAAGTGTGATGACATATGCATGAATGCAATGAAAATGCAAATTTTAAAATTTTCAAGGAACTTAAGAGATAATTGCAAACATCAAAAGGAAAATAACAATGACCAAAAGAAACTCATTTCATTAATCAAAGAGAGTTAAAAAGTTTGAGTATACTTTCAAAAGTTCTAAACAAAGCTAAATATAATCTAAACAAAGTCCTAAGGAGATTCCCCTAGTAGTCTCAAGTTGAGCTTCTTAATTTGTTCTTCTATCTCAGCCTTCTCTAGCACAAGCTTGTCCACAATCAACTTCCAAGGAGTATCTAACTGAACACCAGAGGAAAATAAATCCTCTTGTACCTTCCTCTTATAGTTGGAGAGATCTTCTTCATTCTTCATCTTCAACTTCCTTTGGAGTTCTTCATCCTCATTGTTGATGATTTGATATTTGTTCTTCCAAGCGCCACTTTCTCGTTGCACTTTGGTCAAAATAATCTTCAACTTCTCTGCATCAGTCATGAAGATATAGGTAGGTTCTTTGTCAGCTAAAGGCAAAGGTTCTTAGAGAGGATAAGACATTTTCAAGCTGATGACCCTATCTTGCACCCATTTAAGATAAGGTTCTAAAGAGACACAATTTGTCTTCCCTAAAACTTTCTTTTCTAGCTTATGAACATGTCGCCAAGCGTGCACAATCTTCTCTTTGAGCGCTTTGCAATCTTCACATTCCTTAAAGAACAAACCCTCCAAGTGAATATTCTTTGGCTTATCTCTCATTGGACAACCGAGTTGATGAAGAGCTAGGATTAGGTTGTAATTGATGCCTCCTTTTGTACCAAGAAGAGGTACATTAGAAAATCCTCCACAACTATTAATGATACTAACTCCATCATAGTCACGACTATACCAAAAAATATCTGAATGTGTGAGCGACATAATCTTCTGTGACCATAAAAGTCCATCCTTAAGGTCCCAAAAAGCATGAGACCTAGGCAAGTGAGAAATAAATCACTTGTACAACATATAAGAATTCCTCAAATAAACAGAATGATAGGCATCGACAAGCAAAGTAGGAACTGGATTTCCTAGTAAGAAGATCTTGATGGCATCCATGGCAACAAAGTCATCAAAACTAGGAAAGAGGAACAATCCATAGATAAGTAGAGCAAAAACAACCTCAAACGCATCCACACTCCTTATTCTAGCAAAATACTGAGCTTTGTTCATTAGAAACTTAGTTGTTAAACCAAGCATTTTCCCTTTTGTGGTCATGTGATCCCTAATCTCTGACATTTTCAAGTGAGTAGCCTTTGCAATGTCTTGATATTTGGGATCTTCCTCCAAAACATAAAATGGAGCTTGACTAGAAATAGGAACACCAAGCAAATGAGAGTATTCTTCAAGTGCTGGCATAAGCTGATAGCCGGGGAAAGTGAAACACTGATACACAGGATCATAAAATTGAATCAAAGTAGAAAGAAGTCCATCTTCCATGTTGATCTTCAAAAGAGAGAGAAAATGTCCATATCTTTTGATGAAAGTCTTTATGTCAACAACTAAAGATCCCAATCTCTTTTAGTCTTCTAACTTAGGACTCTTGAAAGTGCACTTTTGAGTGTTTTTCCTTCCAAAATCCATGATAAACCTAATGTTTGCAACAAAAGTTCCTAAGTTCCTTGAAAAATTTGTAAGAAAAATCATGTTTATGATGCACGGATGCATGAATGCACAAACACAAAAACAAGGGTCACACATAAATAAGGTTCAAAGGTTCGACGTCATGAGCATGAGGCCATGGGTCTAGCCATCCCAAATGTACTGTGAGTTTACTTTGTACCTGTACAACGGGTTCTACAAAGGTTCCCAAAAATCATTGACCCATCTTTCGAATATTATCAACACGCCAATTACTTGGGAATTAATAATAATCTCAAGAGAATCTCATTTGAGTGTAGTATCGTGTATCAACTATTTCAGATTTATACCTTCATAGTCATTGCACTACATCCTAAAGACCAAGTGGGGTAAAGGGGTTACTAAGGTCCTCAACTTCTCAGGTTACCTTAATCAATATAGTATGTGTTTTCACAATTTCTTGATCAAGAATACTAATTGTAAAAGGATCCTCCACATGAGTGGTGGATTCTCAAGTCAGCTTGTTCAGGATTAAACTCCCTATAAGCCTTCTTGACTATACCACATCCTATCTTATTTATGTACACTCAAGTCCGGGTTAGGACTTACCTCTGTTGGTGTAAGCCCTAAAGGCCAATACTTTTTGGTACTTGTATCGAATTATTTATTAATAATAAAAGGCATTTTATTTATTATGTTTGTTTAATAAAGTCCCGAGAATAGATAGTCCGTTTAATGTATCAAGTATGACTTAATCATGAGATCACATTAAACATAAGGACACTATTCTTAAAGTATCCGTAGTCGAGCTTTATTGTGAAGTGGGATAACATTAAAGCATTAAGACTATTATGTTTGTAGACTGATGATCACATCTCATGGATCATGGATAAAGAGTTATCAAGTCTTAAACATAGGTATGAATATTAAGAGTAATATTTATACCGGATTGACCCGCTATGAGAATACTATATAGAAAGTTATGCAAAGTGTCATAAGTTATTCTCATGGTGATAATGGTGTATACCACTCTTCGACCTGAAACCACTATGGACCCTAGATGTAGAGTCGAGTGCTTTATTGCTGATCAAACGTTATCCGTAAATGGATGACCATAAAGACGGTTGATGGGTACTCCACGAAGCATGCTGAGGGACATGAGTGTCCTAGATGGAATTTGCCCATCCTGCGTAACAGGATAAATGTCTACGGGCCCAATATTGAATTGGACAAGGATGACACGGTCTATACCTTGTGTTCAGTATAGACATAAGGGCAAAAGGGTAATTATACACATAATTATTATCACAGGAGGTTTTGTCAGATCACATGACATTTTAGTGACTTGGGTAGCAGTGATGTGTTGCTAGATACCGCTCACTGTTTATTATGTTAAATGCGTGATTTAATATAATTGCCAACGTCGCGAAAACCTACAGGGTCACACACAAAGGACGGATTGATGAGAGATAGAGTAACTAAGGAACATCGTAAGGTACGGTGCACTTAAGTGGAATACGAAATATGGTAAGGTACCAAATACTTAAGTGATTTTGGTATATTATGAGATATGGGCCAAAATACACTTAAGTGGACTTTTTAGCTTGAAGCCCACACAAGTGGTTCTATAAATAGAACCCCTTGGGTAGAAGCATTGTCACTCCACTCAGACTCAAACTCAAGTGAAGACTTGGAGTTTCGTTTCCCTCTCTCTCTCTCACTCAAAGCCTTCATTCGTACCAGCTAGCACTGAGATTGAAGGAATCCGTTCGTGTGGACTGAGTAGAGTCGTTGTCATCGTTCAACGTTCGTGATCGCCCCATGGATCTGTATCCAAGGTTTTGATCGTTACAAGGAATCTGCACCAAAGGTTTGAATCGCCACAAGAGGTAACTATTCTATCACTGATCATGCCCATTCGTAAGGATCATTAAAGGAGAAATTTTTATATTCCGCTGCGCCTTGGATGGCAATTCTCCTTCAGTGGTATCAGAGCCACTTACGAAACCATGAATCTGATAACTGTTTTTGTTCTATATTAATATGATTAAAGACAGATTGAATCAAAGATTAAATTGAGATCGATCAAGTTACATATATATGATATATGTAATCCTGATGCAAAATACATTATATATGATATAGTGTTCTCGTTTCGTTCATTCAAACACTCAATGATTATTTTCCTTTGAGCGATCAATGGTCATTTGCTTCTTGATCCGACATTAGTATGGTGAAGCAATGACGGGTTGATCAATCATATTGAATTAACAATCGAGATGTGTTTGACGGTCTGAAATTGGTGCATCACGGTTAGTGACGGCACAAGGGTTATGTGTGTCAGAGAGTTATGTGATTGGGGTTGTGACTGCACAAGATTTGTGCTTCCTAAACACTTTTTGGAATAGTGTTAACCAGTTAACGCATATGGTTAACCGGTTAACGCAATACGATTTTTTTTTGAGTTTTCAAACAGTGTTAACCGGTTAACGCTTTTGGTTAACCGGTTAACGCAAGACAAAATTCAACTTTCTGAGATTTTCAAACAGTGTTAACCGGTTAACGCATTTGGTTAACTGGTTAACGTAAGGCAGAAAACAATTTTTTGAACAGATTTCAAACAGTGTTAACCGGTTTACGCATATGGTTAACCGGTTAACGCAAGGCAAAATTCACCCGTTCGGCTAACTCAGTGCTTTAAAAGTATCAAGTGTTGATGCAAAAAGCGACATTGATTTAAAATGAATTGTTCATTAAAATATGGTGATCGGTCGTCGAGATTTAATTTGGTTTTAATTAATTAAAGGAATTAATAATAATAAAGTGTTTATTATTGTCTTGTGGTGATCGGTTATGGCCTTAGTTTTCCTTTATTCTGTTTTGGGTTTTAAAATACGACTTGCGTGTCGTGCCTCTCTCTTAATCTCCCAAATGTAACTTCTTTTCTCATCTCACTCCCTCGTATGTAAAACGAGCTTCCTTTTGTAATGTAATGATATGAAGAAAGCAAAGAAGTCAGTGCCAAAGGAGGACAACCTTGAAGATCTTGCTTGGAGAAGCTTAGATCGTTGTAGGTTAGCTTAGGTTCTCTCATTGGCTTGGGAGAACAATTGCGCTAGGGGCCATAACTGTTTCGTTATGTATGTATGTATGTTGATGCATGTGAATGTATGTTGATGCGTGTGAGAGACGGTTTATATGATAAACAAGCCGGTGAGATCAAAAAAATTGCAATTCCCTCAAATTAAATATTAAGTTTATGCTTTCCAAGTTTTAACACTCATCAAGACTAGTAATGGATAATGTAGGTTTCGCCTACGCGAGGTGCATGTTCTATATTAGTAAGGTGCGATGGGATAATTGTAATATCCAACTATTAAAACAATGGGTCAAACTTAACTAAACAAATTATAATAAGATTATATATGTTTAGAAGCAAGAGTTGGGAATGATCCATATGATGGATTGGAATAAGGAGTTATTCACCCAACTGAAATTTTCGAGAGTTGTATGAGATACAATTGGAAGGAGTTCCTACCTAAATAACCTAGTTTTGTGTAATCCTCCTACGCGGACTTAGAACGAAGTGAAACATGGATCTCGACCCACTAGAAAATCTTCCAACGGGATTTTCCGAATCAAATGATGAGGGTCATTTGTTTTAAGTAAAATAGTGGGAGCATATTTAATTAAAGGCCTAATTAAATATGTCAATGATACTTATATTTTCATTAATTCTTATGTAGATTACCATGACAACAAACACCTCTAACAACATCTTGCGATCGATCCGTGACAAAGAAAAATTGTCTGGGACAAATTTTCTGGATTGGCACCGAAACCTGAGGATTGTCCTCAAACACGATAAAAAGTTGTATGTCTTGGAGACACCTGTTCCTGAAGAGGAACCTCCTAGTTCTGCACCTAAGGCAGAAAGAGATGCTTATAAGAAGCATGTCGATGATGCCAATGAGACTGCTTGTCTCATGCTAGCTACCATGAACTCAAAATTGCAAAAGCAACATGAGAACATGTCAGCGTTCGATATGATCGAACACCTGAAGATGCTCTATTAAGAGCAAGCAAGGCATGAGAGGTTTGAAGTTTCAAAAGCCCTTTTTCAAATCAAGTTAGCTGAGGGAGCCCCTGTAGGTCCCCATGTGCTCAAAATGATTGAGTATGTGGAAAACCTTGAGAGACTGGCTTTCCCCTCGAAAAGGAACTTGCGACTGATTTGATCTTGCAATCGTTGCCAGATAGATTTAGTCAATTTGTCCTAAATTTCAATATGATTGATATGGACAAATCTCTTCCTGAACTGCTCGCCATGTTAAGAACTGCCGAGCAGAATCTGAAGTCAAAAGGGAAGTCCATTCTGATGATCGGAAATGGAAAGAGACAGAACAAAAGGCCCACTAAGCAAGGTGATAAAGGGAAAGGCAAGGAAGTTGCCAAACCCAAACCCACCGTTGCTACTTTAAAGCCTAGTGGAGGCATAGCAAAAGCAGGCACCTGCTTCCATTGCGGTAAGACCGGACACTGGAAGAGAAACTGCCCAAAGTACCTGGAAGATAAGAAGAATTGAGTAGAGACTTCAACTTCAGGTATTTTTGTTATTGAAATTAATTTATCCACTTATGCATCATGGGTATTAGATACTGGATGCGGTTCTCACATTTGTACAAATGTGCAGGGACTAAAAAAGAGTAGAAAATTGGCGAAAGGTGAAGTCGACCTACGAGTTGGCAATAGAGCAAAGGTTGCTGCTTTAGCCGTAGGAACTTATGTATTGACTTTACCTAGTGGTTTAATAATTCAGTTAGAGATCTGTTATTATGTACCTGCAATTAGCAGGAATATTATTTCCGTTTCTTGTTTGGACAAGTTTGGTTTTTCATTCATAACAAAGAACAATTGTTGCTCAATTTATTTGAATGATATATTCTATGCTACTGCACAAATGAACAATGGGCTATATGTCCTTGATCTTGAAATGCCTATTTATAACATTAATACTAAAAGGATGAAACCTAATGAGTTAAATCCAACTTACCTCTGGCATTGTCGATTAGGCCACATAAATGAGAAACACATTTCCAAACTCCATAAAGATGGACTCTTGGACTCTTTTGATTATGAATCATATGAGACATGCAGATCTTGTTTAATTGGAAAGATGACAAAGTCTCCATTCACAGGAAAAGGTGAAAGAGCTAATGATCTTTTAGCCCTCATACATACTGATGTATGTGGACCACTAAACATACCAGCCAGAGGAGGTTTTCAGTACTTCATCACATTCACTGATGATTTCAGTAGATATGGTTATGTGTATTTAATGAAACACAAATCATAGTCCTTTGAAAAGTTCAAGGAATTCAAGAATGAAGTACAAAACCAACTAGGTAAGAATATTAAAACTCTTCGATCAGATCGAGGTGGTGAGTATTTAAGCCTAGAGTTTGATGACCATCTGAAAGAGTGTGGGATCCTATCCCAACTTACTCCTCCTTGTCGCAACCTGAAAAATACAGTGTGCGAAAAAAACAACCGGCGAAGGAGAATGACAGAAGAGTCGCCACCGTGCGTTATTCATCCCAAAGAAGGGAAAGGAAACGCTCGAAGTAAACCTGAAAAAGGAAAGGAAAGGACAAGACGGGGTCTCGCAACCAAATCTTGGGTTCGGGAGTCGGTTATGCAAAGGGAAGGTATTAGCACCCCTACGCATCCGTAGTACTCTACGGGATCCACTTTTGTAGTTTTCGTCTAAAGGGTGTGGGTTTATCTAACGTGTTTATTTACTAAAAAGGTTAAGAGAAATGACTCGCGCGGATGTCGCATCCACTGCATACGTATCTCATCTGAATATGAGAATCAGAGTCTTCGTAGCTCGGCTGACCTATGAGTTGGGGGGATGTGTGCTCGCTAAGACATCGCGTCTTATGCCTACGTATCTCATCTGGAATGAGAATCAGAGCAAGCCGTAGTTCGGCTAACTACGGGGTTATGGATTGGGTTTTGGACGAACAACGTTACTATGCAATCTACCGGATGCTCGACCTTTGGAGACTTACTCGCCTGTAGTAGAAGGAGTAAACGTGTTGCTTTGGGTTTTAGGGTTTGGGATGCTCGAGGGCAAAAAGGCAGTCCTTGACGAAGGAACCGCGCTACCTGCAGGGATATGAATACAAAACACAAAACATGTATCTCAAAGTAAAATGCCACCAAGGGGCTCAAACATTGCCTCCTATCGAGGTCTTCCAGCTAAGAAAGCGATAAAGTATGAGAAAGGGAAAAAATTACCACACGGATAAAGATCCGAAGCTATAGCAGTTAAAGGGGCAAGAAACCCTGAAATGTCTCCAGCTGGACCGTCAAAGGAAATCAGTCAACACGAATAATCAGAATAAAATTCCAGGGGGTATCCCACAAATAAAGTGGGAAACCACGCGAGTGTCTCTGCGAAAGCCATGTGAGCCCTCACAAAACTCGACAAAGGGTTAGAGTAGTAGGATGAAATCAAGAGAAAACAATGCCATGGAAACACAAGACAGGTTAGAATAAACAAAATAGGGTAACCCAGAGTTGCCCCTAAATCAAAATGTAACCACATGAATAATTCCATCAAAATTCACAAAAGGCTCACAAAAAGGTATCAAATTCACCCATAATACCTCATACATTTAGAGCATTCAAATAAAAGGCATAAAGATGATGGATATAGGGCAAACCTGATTGGAGAGCTTGATTGAGTTGCGCCCGTGAGGTTTACAAGTTGAGTTCCTTTTAGGGTTTGGAGGTTGCTCTGAACTCTGTTGGCTTTTCTCTCACTATCTTTTCCTCAGGGTTTTGCTTCTCTTCCTTCTTTCTCCAGTGAATCTCCCAGTGTAACTCCAAGTGTGTTTTCCTCTACTGAAACTTCAGTATTTATAGACTGATTTTCGTGGGTAATGGGCTCAAATGAGGGAGACCCAAGTCCAAAATAATTTGTTATACTTTATTTATTTATTTTATTTATTTATTTAATTAATTAATTAATTAATTAATTTTTTTTTTTCGTTTTTTTTTTTCGTTTTTTTTTTTTTCGTTTTTTTTTTTTTTTTATTTTTTTAGGAAAAATGAAGGGTAAATTTTGGGGTATTACAGCTGCCCCTATTCAATCAACTGGAGACCCGGAAAGAAGATGGCAGCTGCTTTCGTACTTTCGAGGTATCAAGGGATTGAATACAATAAAAGCCCAAAAATTTGCACTGAAGTGAAGTGAAGTAACAATGTCTGTCAGAATCAGCAAAGAGGTGGTCTTGAAAGAAGAATTCGTCTGGTACGGTGAGAGTCAGTTTGAATATCGAAAAAGAATGTTAAACTGGATACCAAAATAAATGGTAACACAGAAATAACCATGGCTTGAATGCCGCTCATCAGTCTGAATACTGGAAAGGATTTCGATCTGAACATCGGAAAATGGGCCTGAATGCCACAAGTCGCATCGACCTGAACGTCGGAACCTTCTTCGATCTGAACATCGGAAAATTGGCCTGAATGCCACTTCGATCTGAATATCGGAAAATTGGTCTGAATGCCACTTCGATCTGAATACCGGAAAACTGGCCTGAATGCCACAAGTTGCATCGACCTGAACGTCGGAAACTTCTTCGATCTGAACATCGGAACACTGGCCTGAATGCCACTTCGGTCTGGATACCGGAAAACTGGCCTGAATGCCACTTCGGTCTGGATACCGGAAAACTGGTCTGAATGCCACTTCGGTCTGGATACCGGGAAACTGGCCTGAATGCCATAAGTTGCATCGACCTGAACGTCGGAAACTTCTTCGATCTGAACATCGGAAAACTTCATGCCTGTCAGCATTGGCAGAAATAGGGAATGATAATAGAGGCGGCGCATGGGCCAATGACACTTGCTAGGGATAACAAAGGTAAGTCATGAACAATCTTCAGTCTGAGTACTGGAAACAACTTCTAGCTTATCACTTGGGATACCGAGAATGTTTTATGCTTACATGCGTATGTTTGAATTTTTCAATGGCGTAATGCTCCATAAAAATGGAAATGCTACGCGATTTGGAAGGGTGCAATGCAATATGATTCTACATGCAGGGATGCGAAATGCTGGGTAGAATGCCAAGCCGAGGCAAGGGGATCTGCTGGGGAAATGATTATCATCCTCTGGGATCTGGCCAGGCTGTTGGAGATGCACAGCGCAAAGAACTCTGTGGGGAGATGACTAGCCATGCGGTGTTCTGGCCATACCGAGACTCTGATCGGGGAAAGAATGGCATTGGAAGCCTGCTGCTGAGGAAAGCTACAATGGTTCTGGCAACCACGATTTGCGAGAGATGACTCAGCAGGGGGAGCAAACACTGATACGGTACCGAGGTTCTGCTTCAAGGAAAGAAACCATGGATCTGGCATTGGGATTATCGATCTGGCATCGAACTCTAAGGAGCAGCCACTTCTGTTGGGAAGATACAGTCTGGCACTGTCAACTCCGCTGGGGATATATAGTCTGACACTGTCAACTCTACTGGGGAGTGTATGTCTTGAAACAACCGCTTGGGGAAGTACGGTGGTGAGAAACTGCTGGGGATTGAAGAATCCAACACTCTGATCAGCTCTGCAGGGTCAAGACACTGAATTCGTCTGTTGGCGACTTCACTGGGGAAGATATTCACGACCATCTGCAGGAGATTTTAAGGAAATGCCCCGAGGGTATCTGTTCTGAATAGACGATCCAAAGCACTTAAAATTTACAGCAATTTTAAATGTTTATTAAGCCTGTACCTGTAAAGCCCTTATGTGTCATGATGCAATGTTTATCAAAAATTCGAACGTCATTTTTGCAAACAAAACAGTAAAATGAAAATGAAAACAGAGATATACTGAATAACATGATTTTATTGATTGAATGGCCTCTGAATAGGCATTTACATTAGGAAGCAATCCCTGGAAAGAGGTAATCGCACAATAGATAAAAACAGAAATTAATCTAATGGCAATGTGAAATGGATTTCTATTGGGTTCCAATTCTGCTATGACTTGCTCGTCTTCAAGATCCTCCAGATAATCAGCCTTCTGAAAGAGTGATTGGACTGTTTCCTATCCTTCAAAAATTTCCAGTCATTGGCACGAGATGAGATTCAGAACTACTCAGAACACAGTCATTCGCTTAATCCCTAACTTTTGCCTGGATCGCCCTTTTCGGGTTTTCAATCCACCGGGATACCCATTTTTGCCTAAGTTGCCTTTTCAGGTTTTCAACTTACCGGGTGTACAATCTTTTTTATTTTTGTCCCTAATTTTTGCCCGAACCTTTTCATTTTCTTGGTTCGCCGGGATGCCCATTTTTTGCCTGGACTATTCTTTTTACTGTCCAGCGGGTCTATTTTATGCGAAGTATTTTTTAACTGCGTCTGAGTTCACAGGGGAAGTGAAGTTTTCACCATCCATAATTGCAAGCATTAAAGCCCCACCATCAAAAACCTTGGTGACAATATACGGTCCATCATAGTTATGAGTCCACTTACCCCTGTGATCTGTCTGAGGAGGAAGGATCATTTTCAACACTAAATCTCCGACTTGGAAACAACGAGGACGCACCTTCTGATCAAAAGCTCTCTTCATCCGACTCTGATACAACTGCCCATGACAAATGGCTGCCATTCGCTTCTCTTTGATAAGACTCAACTCATTGAACCTTGTCCGAATCCATTCAGCTTCATCTAACTTGACATCCAACATGACTCTTAGAGAAGGAATCTCCACTTCAACAGGTAGGACTGCTTCCATACCATACACAAGGGAGTAAGGGGTTGCCCCGGTCGATGTACGTACTGAAGTACGGTACCCATGCAAGGCGAAAGGTAGCATCTCATGCCAATCTCTGTACGTGACGACCATCTTCTGCACAATCTTCTTTATGTTCTTATTTGCCGCCTCAACAGCGCCGTTCATCTTAGGGCGGTAAGGGGAAGAATTGTGATGCTGAATGTTGAAGTTCTGACACAACTCCTTCATCATTTTGTTGTTGAGATTAGAACCATTATCAGTAATGATTCTTTCGGGAATCCCATAGCGACAAATGATTTCTTTCTTGATGAAACGGGCAACCACATGTTTGGTGACATTCGCGAACGACGCTGCTTCGACCCACTTGGTGAAATAGTCGATGGCAACAAGGATGAAGCGATGCCCATTGGAAGCAGTCGGCTCAATCTTTCCAATCATGTCAATGCCCCACATAGCAAACGGCCACGGCGAAGACATCACATTCAGAGGATTCGGCGGTACATGCACCTTATCAGCATAAATCTGGCATTTATGACACTTCCGAGCATACTTGAAACAATCTAATTCCATGGTCATCCAATAATAACCCGATCTCAACAATTTCTTAGCCATTGCATGTCCGCCGGCATGAGTACCGAAGGAACCTTCATGAACTTCCTGCATTAACATGTCCGCCTCGTGTCTGTCCACGCATCTGAGCAAAACCATGTCGAAGTTCCTCTTATACAGCACATCGTCTTTGTTCAAGAAGAAACTGCCTGCCAATCTTCTCAAAGTCTTTCTGTCATTGTTGGATGCCCCTGCAGGGTACTCTTGATTCTTCAGAAAACACTTGATATCATGATACCAGGGCTTGTCATCGACTACCAGTTCAGCAGCAAACACATACGCAGCCCTGTCAAGGCGCATCACATCGATCCTGGGAGCATGGTTCCAACGAATTACCTTGATCATGGAGGATAGAGTATCAAGTGCGTCTGCCATCTGGTTCTCATCACGAGGTATATGATACAATTTTACCGTTGTGAAGAAAGTCAAAAGTCTTCTCGTGTAATCTCTGTAGGGGACCAGAGTGGGCTGGAGAGTATTCCAATCACCATTCACTTGATTGATCACCAGAGCTGAATCTCCGAAGATGTCCAGAGTCTTGATTCTCAGATAAATGGCTTGCTCAATACCCAAGATACAGGCCTCGTACTCAGCTTCATTATTTGTGCACTCAAAAGTCAAACGAGCGGTGAAAGGCATGTGGGCACCCTTCGGAGTAGTAATGACAGCGCCAATTCCACTACCTCTAGCATTGACAGCCCCATCAAACAACAAAGTCCACTTTTCGTTTGGATCAGGTCCCTCCTCAACAACTGGCTCTTCACAGTCTTTCATCTTGAGGAACATGATGTCTTCATCTGGAAAATCAAACTTCATCGGCTCATAATCATCAATCGGCTGCTGAGCAAGATAGTCTGACAGAATACTCCCTTTGATGGCCTTCTGTGACGTGTACTGAATATCATACTCTGTTAAAATCATTTGCCAACGAGCGACCCTTCCGGTGAGAGCTGGCTTCTCGAATATGTATTTCACTGGATCCATCTTAGAAATCAACAAGGTAGTATGGTTCAACATATACTGTCTCAGTCGGCGAGCAGCCCAGGCCAAAGCACATCAAGTTTTCTCAAGCTACGAATATTTGATTTCACAGTCGGTAAACTTTTTGCTAAGGTAGTATATGGCATGCTCTTTTCGACCAGACTCGTCATGCTGTCCCAATACACACCCCATCGAGTTCTCGGTCACTGATAGGTACATTATCAGAGGTCTCCCAGGAACTGGAGGTATAAGGATCAGAGGTTTCTGTAGATACTCTTTTATCTTCTCGAAAGCCCTTTGACAATCTTCATTCCACCTGATAGCCTGATCCTTCCTCAGCAATTTGAAAATTGGCTCACACGTGGTTGTTAGGTGAGAGATGAACCTTGCAATGTAGTTCAACCTCCCTAAGAAACTACGGACTTGCTTCTCTGTTCTTGGCTCAGACATTTCCTGTATTGCTTTCACTTTGTCAGGATCCACCTCAATCCCTTTTCCGCTAACAATAAAACCCAACAATTTTCCCGATCTCACCCCGAAAGTGCACTTGTTCGGGTTAAGTCTCAGTTTGAATTTCCTCAAACGCTCAAACAGTTTCTGCAAATTCAATAAATGTTCTTCTTCTGTCTGAGATTTGGCAATCATATCGTCCACATAAACCTCAATTTCATGATGAATCATATCATGGAACAAAGTCACCATCGCTCACTGATATGTTGCTCCGGCATTTTTCAGACCAAACGGCATCACCTTGTAGCAGAAGGTGCCCCATGGGGTTATGAAAGTTGTCTTTTCCATGTCTTCTGGTGCCATCTTGATTTGGTTATAGCCAGAAAAGCCATCCATGAAGGAGAATACCGAGAACTGAGCTGTATTATCCACCAAAACGTCGATGTGAGGTAATGGGAAATCATCTTTAGGGCTAGCTCTGTTCAGATCCCGGTAGTCGACACACATCCGTACCTTTCCATCCTTCTTAGGTACTGGGACGATGTTTGCAACCCATGGCGGATAATTGGTGACTGCTAGAAACCCTGCATCCAACTGCTTTTGCACTTCTTCCTTTATCTTGACAGCCATCTCTGGTCTTGTTCTTCTGAGCTTCTGCTTGACCGGAGGACAACCTTCTTTGAGAGGCAAGCGGTGCACCACGATGTCTGTGTCCAGCCCAGGCATGTCCTGATAAGACCAGGCGAAGATGTCAACGTATTCTTGCAGCAATTCAATCAGCCCTTTCTTCACATTATCTTCCAAAGCAGCCCCTATTTTGATTTCTCTCTTGGCGTCTTCGGTGCCGAGATTAATCACTTCAACAGACTCTTGATGCGGTTGAATGACCCTTTCTTCCTGTTTTAATAACCTGGTAAGTTCTTTAGGGAGTTCACAGTCTTCATCACCCTCTTCTTCAGCTTGAAAGATTGGATTTTCAAAGTCGAAGCGAGCCATAGCAGAACCGTTATCAATAGGATCTGGTGTTGTGCATCTGCATGAGTGATGGTATATGCTTATGAGTGTGAACAAGAAGTGAAAACTAAACAAAACATTGCCATTTTTTTTATTTTGAAAAACTGCAAAAATAGAAAGACAGGGAACGAAATATTTGAATGCAAAAAGACGTCCTTTATTTATGATAAAAAATGCAAGTGTCACATAGGTGGGCCCTACAATGAGTCATTACGCCCTGGGCGGAACGTAAGACTTGGATATGCATGAATAAACAAAGAAAATTACTCTTCAAGAAGAGTGACTTGGATAATCTCTTCAGAAGACCAATTGTTGATGACTTCATCCGGGATCCTCGGACGCACCCAGTTGTCAATGTCACAATCACTATCCCCATCTTCTTCGTCGACTGCAGAGACTTGACCATACTGAATGATGCCAGCACTGGAGAAAGTGATCGGCCCCTGATGAGTCTGAAGTGTTGAAGTTGTAGAAGTTAGAGCTGGCTGATACCCAATCCCGAACTTATCTTCTTTCACTGGTAATTCCAACAGACGCCCCCAACCGGGAGCAACACCTGAATCCACCACGGCCCGTGCCTGCTTAAAGGATGAGATAGAGGCACCCGCTTTAACCTCTTCCACAGACTCTTGGACAGACAAATCTTCAACCTGGAGGATACCTTTGTCGAGCAAGGCCTGGATACCATGTTGTAGCTTCAAACAACCTCCGCCCTGAGTAGCACAATCCAAACAACCCTTCCCACAACCGGGGAAGACATCGGCCTTCAGCAAGCATCCTTTGATATCCAACAATGGAGTCTTCAACTTCAACACATCCTTAATGGGCTTGGCTTTTCCCTCTACCAAATTAACGTTCGCACCACCATGCTGGGGCATGGGATTGTTGACGACATTCGGAGCTGGTGCAAGGTCGATGGCCTTTGAATCTATGAGATCCTGAACTACGTGCTTAAAAGCTTTGCAGTTCTCAATATTGTGGCCAGGTGCCCCAGAGTGGAAGCTACACCTAGCGTTGGCGTCGTAACCCACTGGAAGTCTACCAACAGGAGGAGCCAGAGTGCGCAGTTGCACAAGCTGTAGTTGTTGAAGACTAGAAAGCATCTGAGCGTACCATATTGGAAGGGTGTCGAAATGCCGGTCCATCATCCTTTGCCTCTGTTGATAAGCGGGTCTGTTACCCGGTTGTTGCTGCTGTTGATACTGAGCTGGTTGACGTTGTGATTGTTGTTGTTGTAGTGGTGTTGCAGCTGGAATGGTCACAGCCGCAACATACGGTTGCTGATGATAATTCTGAAAATTATTCCTCCGGTTATCCCTGTTATGATAAGAAGATATGGCACATGCATCCCCTTCTCTCCTCTTCTGTCCTTGAATGAACGGCTTCTTCACCCCTGATGAGGATCCAACTCCATTTTGGCTCTTATAGGTCTTTAGGTAATTCTCCACCCTTTCTCCGGTAGAGACCACATCAGCAAAGTTGGAAGCATTGCACCCCACCAGACGCTCCAGATAAGGTCCAGGCAGCGTATTCATGAACATGTTGGCCATTTCCTTTTCCAACATAGGAGGCTGAACACGGGAAGCTGTATCCCTCCAGCGTTGAGCGTATTCCCTGAAGCACTCATTGCTTTTAAGAGACAGATTCTGAAGTTGAGTTCTGTCCGGAGCCATGTCTGCATTATACTGGTACTGCTTCACGAAAGCCTCTGCCAAATCCCTCCAGCAACGGATGTGGGCTCTGTCCAGCCTCATATACCATTCCAAGGATGCCCCAGCCAGGCTATCCTGGAAGAAGTACATAAGTAGCTTCTCGTCGTCAGAGTATGCAACCATTTTACGGAAATAGGCTTGCACGTGAGTTTTGGGGCAAGAGCTGCCATTGTATTTGTCAAATATCGGGACCTTGAATTTCGGTGGCACTCGCACACCTGGGACCAGCCCCAAGTCCGCAACATCTACTCCCAGAGGATTCTGTCCTTCCACTGCCTTCAACCTTTCTTCCAATCTTCTAAACATGGGGTCCATGCCAAAGTCTTCCTGAAGCAAGGGGAACTGATCATCCTGACCATCCTGAATGGGTTGTTGACCGGAGGTGACATGTAGGATTGGGATAGGCCCTGGTCCATTGGGACCATTAGCCTCTCCAGCTGGAGGATCAGCCAACGTTTCCGGTTGAGTAATAGGGGGATCCCTCTGTACCAACAATCTAAGCTCCTGCTATCCTTGAGCCACCCCTTGAACCAAATCCATGAATTGATTCATGCGAATCTTCATCTCGGCGAGCTCTGCTTGTAGGCTCTCCATTGCTCTCTGTTGATTCCTTCGGGTACCGTATCGATGAATGCCTGAGTCAGCTATCCTGCTGATGGGACACCAAACAAACTGAGAACACTGTGGCGGTACCTGTTATGCAAGACATGCGGATGACTATGCAAATGCAATGACATGTTTATCAATTCCAAAAGGTATTCTACCTCCTTGATTCCAGTCTCACATTTGATAAACAGCGTAAGAAGAAAACCCCGACTAGAATCAAGAAGAAGATTTAAACCCCCTTGAAAAGGATAAACATGTGTTAAATGATATGAATGCAAATGATGTGATGATGTGAATGCAATGCAGTGGTATGTCAATCAGGATTGCTATATCTGCTTGAACATCTGTCAGGTTGCACTGTCTGGAGAGAAATTAAGAGCACACCAAACAAAGGTCATGGGATGGATCATGTTATCCTTAATATCAACCACCCATTTTGGCGGATTATGGTTTACACCTTATCAACACCCGAGTTTCATTGATATTAAGGATACCTGATTGGATCAACCATGAATCAAGGGTTTGTCGCAAGTCACGAGCATGGAGTTTAGGTTAAGAACCACCCAAAAGGAGTGTACTAAGGTTTAAACCTGCCAAACATGTTCTACAAAAAGGTTCCCATAGTCATAATCCCATCTTTCGGATATTATTAGAGGAACGACTACTCGTATTCCAACAATATTCTCAAGAGAGACTCTTATGAGTGTAGTATCGCGTAACAATCGTATCAAATCTTACATTTGAACGACTTTCGCACTACGTCCTACGAATAGGCCAGGATGGGTTAGGTAAACTAAGGTCCTTGGCTTCTTAGGTCTATATTGGAACAAGTAATGTCTAACCACAACTTACTTATGTGACATTATTGATCTCAACATGACCTCCACCAAGTGAATGGGCTTGCAAGTCAACTCGCTAAGGAATACTCCACACAAGTTGACAGGACTATGCCATTCTCCTATCTTAAGTGCACTCGAGTTCGGGTATAGAACTCATCTCACAAAGATCACCAAGCAGCCAGCCAACAGAAACAGATACAACAATGATATGTACACAATGTAATAAGGTAAAGCAGGTAAATAAATAACTGTACAAAAGCATGAACACCCAATAAACAAACAAACTACAAAAGCTAGGAGGGACTCGCTTAGGGAAGATGGACCAGCAAGAGGTCAACTTCTTAAAGTCCCCAGCAGAGTCGCCAGCTGTCGCAACCTGAAAAATACAGTGTGCGAAAAAAACAACCGGCGAAGGAGAATGACAGAAGAGTCGCCACCGTGCGTTATTCATCCCAAAGGAGGGAAAGGAAACGCTCGAAGTAAACCTGAAAAAGGAAAGGAAAGGACAAGACGGGGTCTCGCAACCAAATCTTGGGTTCGGGAGTCGGTTATGCGAAGGGAAGGTATTAGCACCCCTACGCATCCGTAGTACTCTACGGGATCCACTTTTGTAGTTTTCGTCTAAAGGGTGTGGGTTTATCTAACGTGTTTATTTACTAAAAAGGTTAAGAGAAATGACTCGCGCGGATGTCGCATCCACTGCATACGTATCTCATCTGAATATGAGAATCAGAGTCTTCGTAGCTCGGCTGACCTATGAGTTGGGGGGATGTGTGCTCGCTAAGACATCGCGTCTTATGCCTACGTATCTCATCTGGAATGAGAATCAGAGCAAGCCGTAGTTCGGCTAACTACGGGGTTATGGATTGGGTTTTGGACGAACAACGTTACTACGCAATCTACCGGATGCTCGACCTTTGGAGACTTACTCGCCTGTAGTAGAAGGAGTAAACGTGTTGCTTTGGGTTTTAGGGTTTGGGATGCTCGAGGGCAAAAAGGCAGTCCTTGACGAAGGAACCGCGCTACCTGCAGGGATATGAATACAAAACACAAAACATGTATCTCAAAGTAAAATGCCACCAAGGGGCTCAAACATTGCCTCCTATCGAGGTCTTCCAGCTAAGAAAGCGATAAAGTATGAGAAAGGGAAAAAATTACCACACGGATAAAGATCCGAAGCTATAGCAGTTAAAGGGGCAAGAAACCCTGAAATGTCTCCAGCTGGACCGTCAAAGGAAATCAGTCAACACGAATAATCAGAATAAAACTCCAGGGGGTATCCCACAAATAAAGTGGGAAACCACGCGAGTGTCTCTGCGAAAGCCATGTGAGCCCTCACAAAACTCGACAAAGGGTTAGAGTAGTAGGATGAAATCAAGAGAAAACAATGCCATGGAAACACCAGACAGGTTAGAATAAACAAAATAGGGTAACCCAGAGTTGCCCCTAAATCAAAATGTAACCACATGAATAATTCCATCAAAATTCACAAAAGGCTCACAAAAAGGTATCAAATTCACCCATAATACCTCATACATTTAGAGCATTCAAATAAAAGGCATAAAGATGATGGATATAGGGCAAACCTGATTGGAGAGCTTGATTGAGTTGCGCCCGTGAGGTTTACAAGTTGAGTTCCTTTCAGGGTTTGGAGGTTGCTCTGAACTCTGTTGGCTTTTCTCTCACTATCTTTTCCTCAGGGTTTTGCTTCTCTTCCTTCTTTCTCCAGTGAATCTCCCAGTGTAACTCCAAGTGTAACTCCAAGTGTGTTTTCCTCTACTGAAACTTCAGTATTTATAGACTGATTTTCGTGGGTAATGAGCTCAAATGAGGGAGACCCAAGTCCAAAATGATTTGTTATACTTTATTTATTTATTTAATTAATTAATTAATTAATTAATTAATTAAAAAAAAAATTTTTTTCGTTTTTTTTTTTTTTCGTTTTTTTTTTTTTTTTTTTTTTTTTTTTAGGAAAAATGAAGGGTAAATTTTGGGGTATTACACTCCTGGAACGCCCCAATGGAATGGTGTATCTGAGAGAAGAAATCGAACCCTGTTGGACATGGTCCGATCCATGATGAGTCACGCCGATCTTCCAAACTCCTTTTAGGGACATGCACTATTGACAGCAGCTTACACACTTAACCGTGTTCCATCCAAAAAGGTTGAAAAGACACCATATGAGATATTGAGTGGTAAGAAACCACATATGTCTTACATGAAGATTTGGGGTTGCGAAGTTTATGTGAAACGACAGATTTCAACTAAGCTTGAGCCCAAATCTGACAAATGCTTATTTGTGGGGTATCCTAAAGAAACAAGAGGGTATCACTTCTACAATCCTTCTAAGGGCAAAGTGTTTGTCGCTCGAACTGGAGTTTTCCTAGAAAAGGATTTTATTTCCAAAGGAACCAGTGGGAGGAAAGTAGAGCTTGAAGAAATTCAAGAATCACAAAGCATCGATACACCTATGGAGGAATTAGAGCAGGAAACACAAGTGGTTGTGGAAGAGCAACCTGCTCAAGTAGAACAAGACTAGCGTAGGTCAAGCAGGATACGTCACCTACCTGAGAGATATGGATATCTCATAACAGATCAAGGTGATGTATTACTCATGGATCAAGATGAGCCTGTGACCTATCGAGAGGCCATAATTGGTCCCAAGTCTGAGAAGTGGCTAGAAGCCATGAAATCTGAAATGGATTCCATGTACACAAACCAAGTTTGGACCTTGGTAGAGCCTCCTGTAGGAGTTAATCCTATAGGATGCAAGTGGGTCTTCAAAAAGAAGATTGACATGGATGGTAAGGTACATACCTATAAGGCAAGACTGGTTGCAAAAGGATATAAACAAATTCATGGGGTTGACTATGATGAAACCTTTTCACCAGTTACAATACTTAAATCTATTCGGATTTTACTTGCTATCGCTGCATATCATGATTATGAAATATGGCAAATGGATGTCAAAACTGCTTTCCTTAATGGAAATCTTCTTAAGGATGTGTACATGACACAGCCTGAAGGATTTGACATACCAGAAGAAGCCCAAAAGATATGTAAGCTATAAAGATCAATCTATGGATTGAAGCAAGCTTCCAGAAGCTGGAATCTTTGTTTTGATGAGACGGTAAAACAATATGGATTCATCAAGAACGAAGATGAGCCTTGTGTCTACAAGAAGGTTAGTGGGAGCATGATTGTTTTCCTGGTATTATATGTAGATGACATATTACTCATTGGAAACGATGTCCCTACCCTGCAACAAGTAAAGTCTTGGTTGGGGAAATGCTTCTCTATGAAGGACCTAGGTGAAGCAGCCTATATATTAGGAATCAGAATCTATAGAGATAGATCACGAAAACTGCTTGGCCTAAGTCAGAGTACATACATAGACAAAGTGCTGAGACGCTTTAATATGCATGATTCCAAAAAGGGATTCATACCTGTCGTACCCCAAATTTTGACCACCCTTTCTTTTTTATTTTCACCCGACACTAACACATTCAGAGCATATCAGTCATCTGGTCAAATGACCTAAAAAGTCAAAGGGATACCATTTTGACTTTTTAGTCCCTCTTAGGAGTTGATTTTAGTTTAGGGGTATTATTTAGATTTTTGAAAAAAAAACATAACTTGTAGGACCATGCTAAAAGGGTATTAGTATTAAATTTTAGGAAAGTTAGTAGGGTTAGTAATCAAGATAATATGTCTTATTTAAAAAAAAAATCAACCAATTAGGGATAGTATTTACTTAATAAAATTATAAATTGATAAATTTATAGAGATTTTAATATTATTAATATAATTAACTTTCATTAACATATTAGTATCACGGTTCCCTTATATTTCAATTAAGTAGATTGGCTTGTTTGGTAGAAGAGTATGTGAAAGATGTTATAATGGAGTGGTCTTGAGTTCAAGTCCTACCTTTCCCATTTTTTTTATCATTATTTAATATTTTTCTCTCTTATTTATTTCATACTTTTACTTCTATTTTTATGTGCAAAATATTAAACAAATTGTATTTTTCTATTAATTTTCGTATTTTTAATTAGGCATTTAGAAAAAAACTGACTTTTTCGATTTTAATTAAAAATGGTCAAAATATCTTAAAATAAAAAGATTTGAAAATATTTTGTTCCCATTTTATTTTAGGATAGCAATCCAATGTCATAAATTAGTAATTTAATCTTTAATATAAAAAAAATATAAAATATATTTAGAGATTTTATCCCTTTTTATATTATTTCATTTTTAGGATAATATTTTTATTTTTGGAAAGAATTAACATGAGTAATACAATAAAGCAAAAAAAATAAAAAAAATAAAGTTTATTGCCTAATTTTCATTTTTGTTTTTAATCAAGTTTTAAATCTTTTTACTTTTATATATTTTAATTTAAGAAACTCAGAAAAATCATTAATTTTATTGATTTTATTTTAAACATTTGTGCATATCATTAAAGACACATATAATATTTTAGGAAATATCTATTTCTATTAATTAAAATAATTAAAATTCAAATTCAAATAAGATATATTTTTAAACTTTTGATTATTTTAATTAACAGTTTGAATCAAAATTAATATTTTTCCTTTTTTATTAACCTAATTTTTTTATATAAATAGGTACCAATATCAACCCTTAAAAGGGGGATCCGAACTCATTCCTACACAAAATACACCTATATCACAACATATCACCACTAACTCATTCTACTACAAATATCCATTACAAAAATCCCCACATATCACCATCCCTTTACGTTTTTCTCAGGAAAACACAACCAACCACATAACCTTACACCACAATACCTCTCCTCTTCTCACACTTCAAACATCATACTACACAATAAAACCAACATAGTTTCCTCACCCAAATACCAACCTTCACCACCACTTCAACATCATATTGCCACCATAAATTAACATCTTTACTATCCTTCAACATCCACTAACAAATCATTACTAAATAAACTTTCCCTTCATCATTCAAACCATAACCATATCAACAAATCCAAATAAAAAATTCACAATCTCAATTCATAAAAATAACAACCAAACAATCTCATTAATAACACAAGCACACAAAAAATCACAACAGAAAAAAGCAAAGTTCGAGCTCGTCGGAAACTGCCATTGAGTCGCCGGGAACCACAATTAAATTCGTCGAAAAATCACAACAACTCCCGCTGGAACTTACACGGAATAGATTCGACCACCATGCGAATCCCGCCGGTGCCGTTCCCAAAGCACCACCAGTCACGCTTCAGATCTGCCCCTTTGACAAGATCTCACGGCCTCGACGGAAAACGCAAAGAAGACGGTAAATTACTCTCTCATTTTGGTTCTCTTTAATATTGGTTATTGATGTTGAAATTTATGTTTAAGGTTTTGGAAAATGAGAGTTTATGTTTGTTGATTTTGAAATAAGATTTAATTGAGACTGAAGTAAGAATAGTGATTCTCCTCATGAAGAAGAAGATAAAAACGTACTTTTGAGGAGAGAGATGCAATATTTTTTCCCATGGTTAATTAATATCTTATGCATATAACATGTTTATTTATTTGTCATTAAAAATGCCACCTGGGAAAGGATAGAAAAAATCAAATGGAACCTTAGCTTTGAAAAGTTTAAAATATGTTAATGTTACTAGACTTTGCACAAAATGGGATTCTGCCCCTGCTATCATGTATATATTTACTTTATTTATAATTAGGGATAATTGCTAGGGTTTTAGGGTATTGGAATTAGGGATAAGTGATATATCATATGGCATGTTATTTAATTTAATAAAATTATATTATATTTTTGCAATCAAAACCAATGAGATAAATATGAGATAATTATAGGATAGAATTTTAGGAAATTTTCTAAAGATTAGGGATAAAATCGGGATAAGAGATATATCAAATTGTGTGTTATTTAATTTATTTTCTCAATCAAATTAATTTTTTACAATTGAATAAAGGATAAAAACAAGGGATACAAATATGGGATGAAACATGGGATAAAGTCTAGGATTTTCAAGGAATAAAATAAGGGATAAAAATTGGGATAAGGGATATATTTTATTTGACTTTCTTAATTAAATTAAATTATATTTTCAAATCAAATGGGACAAGGACATGGGATAAAATATGGGATAAGACTCTAAGGTTTTCAAGGGCTAAATGAGGGATAAAATCGGGATAAAGGATTATGTATTCTAGTATAATCACTATTTTTTTTAAATACTATCTTTACAAACAATCAAGGGATAAAATCAAATTCAACACACTTCAAAATATAAGTCCTCTACCCTAGTGTATTGAGGCATTTTCTTAAAATCAATCACTTCTCCGCCCCCGGTGCGTGAGAATCTTCAAGGGATAAAAACAATCAACAAACAACTTTTTTCTACCAGAACTACGAGACTCTGATCCTTCAATGAACTTGGAGGTACGTAGGCATAGAGTTGTAAACTCTAGCGAGTACAATAATCAAAAACATCTTTAAGTCTTCCTTTCTTAGTCAATCAATTTTCCTTTAAATAATAAAATAATTTTCAATAAATAGATAAATAATTAATCAATAATAATTAATAAAGTAAACATCTCAAACATACACTAACCTTAAAATTGTAGGAGGATCCCATTGAGTACAATGGAGGTAAGGGGTGCCTAACACCTTCCCCTTTCTTAACCGACTCCCGAAACCAGTCTCTTACTTTTAACTATTAGGTTTTATCATTATTTCCCTGTTCCTTAGGAACGAATAAAGGATGGTGGCGACTCTGTCATTTTTCCAACCGCGACAATACCTATGCAACATGGCATGTGTCTATCAAAAACACAATCCCCTTCAACTAAGGTAGAAATGGATCGCATGAATAAGATTCCATATGCATCTGCAATAGGATCTATCATGTATGCCATGTTATGTACTCGACCAGATGTCTCGTATGCTTTGAGTGCAACGAGTAGGTACCAATTTGATCCTGGTGATGCCCATTGGGTAGCTGTCAAGAATATCCTTAAGTACTTGAGAAGGACTAATGACTCATTCTTGATATATGGAGGTCAGAAAGAATTGGCTGTAATTGGTTACACCGATGCTAGCTTCCAGACAGATAAGGATGACTTTAGATCACAATCTGATTATGTGTTTTGCTTAAACGGTGGCTCTGTGAGCTGGAAAAGTCCAAAGCAAGATACACTTGCTGATTTTACAACCGAGGTCGAGTATATTGCTGCCTCAAGTGCAACAAAGGAAGCTGTTTGGATCAAGAAGTTCATTAGTGAACTTGACATAGTTCCTAGCATTGTGGATCCCATTGGTCTCTATTATGATAACAATGGTGTTATCGCACAAGCTAAGGAGCCTAGATCTCACCAACGATCCAAACACATACTTAGGCGTTATCATCTCATTCGAGATATAATAGATTAAGGAAATGTGAAAATATGTAAAGCACCTACACTTGACAATATTGCTGACCCACTGACAAAGCCTCTTGCGCAGCAGAAGCATGATGGCCATACTAGATCAATAGGCATAAGGGGTATGCCTGATTGGCTATAGTGCTAGTGGGAGATTGTTGGTGTGAGCCCTAGAGGCCAATACTTTTTGGTACTTGTATCGAATTATTTATTAATAATAAAAGGCATTTTCTTTATTATGTTTGTTTAATAAAGTCCCGAGAATAGATAGTCCGTTTAATGTATCAAGCATGACTTAATCATGAGATCACATTAAACATAAGGACACTATTCTTAAAGTATCCGTAGTCGAGCTTTATTGTGAAGTGGGATAACATTAAAGCATTAAGACTATTATGTTTGTAGACTGATGATCACATCTCATGGATCATGGATAAAGAGTTATCAAGTCTTAAACATAGGTATGAATATTAAGAGTAATATTTATACCGGATTGACCCGCTATGAGAATACTATATAGAAAGTTATGCAAAGTGTCATAAGTTATTCTCATGGTGATAATGGTGTATACCACTCTTCGACCTGAAACCACTATGGACCCTAGATGTAGAGTCGAGTGCTTTATTGTTGATCAAACGTTGTCCGTAACTGGATGACCATAAAGATGGTTGATGGGTACTCCACGAAGCATGCTGAGGGACATGAGTGTCCTAGATGGAATTTGCCCATCCTGCGTAACAGGATAAATGTCTATGGGCCCAATATTGAACTGGACAAGGATGACACGGTCTATACCTTATGTTCAGTATAGACATAAGGGCAAAAGGGTAATTATACACATAATTATTATCACAGGAGGTTTTGTCAGATCACATTACATTTTAGTGACTTGGGTAGCAGTGATGTGTTGCTAGATACCGCTCACTGTTTATTATGTTAAATGCGTGATTTAATATAATTGCCAACATCGCGAAAACCTACAGGGTCACACACAAAGAACGGATTGATGAGAGATAGAGTAACTAAGGAACATTGTAAGGTACGGTGCACTTAAGTGGAATACGAAATATGGTAAGGTACCAAATACTTAAGTGATTTTGGTATATTATGAGATATGGGCCAAAATACACTTAAGTGGGCTTTTTAGCTTGAAGCCCACACAAGTGGTTCTATAAATAGAACCCCTTGGGTAGAAGCATTGTCACTCCACTCAGACTCAAACTCAAGTGAAGACTTGGAGTTTCGTTTCCCTCTCTCTCTCACTCAAAGCCTTCATTCGTACCAGCTAGCACTGAGATTGAAGGAATCCGTTCGTGTGGATTGAGTAGAGACGTTGTCATCGTTCAATGTTCGTGATCGCCTCGTGGATCTGTATCCAAGGTTTTGATCGTTACAAGGAATCTGCACCAAAGGTTTGAATCGCCACAAGAGGTAACGATTCTATCACTGATCATGCCCATTTGTAAGGATCATTAAAGGAGAAATTTTTATATTCCGCTGCGCCTTGGATGGCAATTCTCCTTCAACCTCACCATAAAATGAGTCACCCAAAGCAAAGAATCCAAACAAACAAGGAAAACAACTAATAATAATAACACAAATATAATCAAAATAGGCTTAACCCTCTTACAACGCTCTCCCTAGTGAAGTCGTCATTTCTGTCGCAGTGAGAATTAGATATCAAGATATTGTATTAACTTGAATCAAAAAAAATTAAATGTTCACCACCAAACTTTAGTTTATCCAAGGTAAAGGGAAAAGATCGAATAAAACCGTAATTGTGCAATGTAAAAACAATGCGAAGAGATCTAAAGTTCGGGGGTTCGTTATACTAAGGGAAGATATTAGCACCCTAAGTATCTATAGTATCCTATAGGAACATTTTGAAAGTATTTGTGTTATTTTATTGTTTATTTTCTATTATTTGGAAATGTTTTATTGGGAAGGACCTAAATGTTTTATTAAGTTTGCTCGCCAAAACTTCGCAGTCATGTGCCTACATATCCTTATAAGGATGGAATCAGAGCAACCGTAGTTCACCTAACTAAGGGGAAAAGAACAATTGATAATGATCAAGGTTCTAAAGGGGGAAGTAAGTTTTCATAACAAACACACTTACAAGAGTACAAAATCTTACTTAAATCTAAGTTGAAAGTGAGAATGACTCTAACAAGGTCAAATGGGAACTAGGCATTGCTAAACTACCTATGACATTAAGTCAATAAAGAGGTATTTCCCTTGGATTTGGGCAAAAAGATAAACAAAAGATAAGCAAGATGTTCAAGCATGACATCCACAAAGATAAGCAAATGATAAAGAAATATGTTAAAGCATGACATCAAAGGTAAACAAATGGTAAAGAGAGATGTTCAAGCATGACATCCACGAAGATAAGAAAATGAAGAAGATGTTCAAGCATGACATCAACAAATATAAGCACATGGTAAATAAGATGTTAAAGCATGACATCTACAAAGATAAGAAAATGGTAAAGAAGATGTTCAAGCATGACATCAACAAGGACAAACAAGGATGAAGAAGATGTTCAAACATGACATCCACAAAGATGAGAAAATGAAGAAGATGTTCATACATGACATCAACAAATATAAGCACATGATAAAGAAGATGTTCAAGCATGAAATCAACAAATACAACCTAATGAAGAAGTTAGTCATAAATGACATCAACAAAGATATGGAAGCATGATCATAACAATATCAAGCATGGTATGTAAACACATACTTATAACATGTGAACATGAATAAAGATACAACAACATCAATCAAAGATGTATAAAGTTAACATGAATATGAATGACATGGATATATAATCATGAAGAAATAAAGATGAATGACATAAAAATTCATGAACATGTATATGGATGTCATAATAAGTATGAATGAACATGTATATGCATGAAGTAAGACATGGTTTAGACATAACATCAACTTAATCATGAAAACAAGTAAAGTTATTCAAGACATGCATGTTAAGGTTCAATATGATCACAATCAAAGGTTCAACATCATACAAAAGGTTTGAACATGTAAGCATACAAGTCATACAAAGTCATGTTATTACAAGTTTAAAGCATTTGCAAACACATAAACAAAGAGACACAAAAGGGAATACATGTACACAAAGGTTCAACAAGACATGAAAGAATGGCATGTGAATCATGGATCAACTACAAAATAAACATAAAAGTTCATGGCATAGTAACAAAGTTCAAAGCACATAAACATGTAAACATACATTAAAGTAAGTCAAAATTAGGTCAAAACCAAGAGACACATATTAACAACATAAAACAAAGTTCATATATGATTCACAACATTCATACAAGTCATGGTGATTAAGAAAAATTAAAGTATCAACCAAAGAAAGTCATTTGAAACCTTAAAACAATCCTAAAAAGGTACACACTTTATACAAGTATAAGTATGTTAAAAATAAATCAATTCTTCAATTTCTTTTTACCATAATAAAATAGACAAAATTAAGAATACATAGTAAAAAGAGTGGCTCAAAAAGGCTTAGGGATCATCAAGTTATGAGCCTTTGGAGTTAAGAAAAATAACAAAAATAAATAGGCAAAAAAATAATGAATAAAAATGGGTCTAGGGCGAGGGAGATTCAAACTCAGACCTCTTGAACACACAAAGCCTTAACACACACACTCTAACTACTAGGACGGTGATACATCCATTAATTTATTTACAATCATTAATATATATAATAAAAAGATTCCGTAAATTGGAAAATGGAGCCAACTCATCATCTTCTTCCTCGTGTTCTTGCATGTTTGTTCCAATTTCTTTTTTTTCTCAAACTTCTAACAACCATAACTCTCTTAATTTTCCATTAAATTAAAAACTGTAAGAACCTAAATTGCTCTATTTTTTCGCAAGGAATCTAATGGTATCAATATCGCATCCTAAAACTCAATGTACAAAGCGTGACAAGGTAAAAACCAGAACCGTACTTTTAATTTTCTAACAATAAAATCTCAATTCATGAGCATGGCATAATGCATACAGTAGAAAACATACAACAAATACACTATATACTACATTTTTACTTCAATAAATATCCAAGAATGATGCATGCACAAGAGTTTTCAAGTGTAAGTGCACTTAGCTATTGGAGAAAGTCCAATGCTTCTTCTTAGCTACTACAGAGATAAGAGAGAGATTCTACCAGCCTTGTTGATCCTTGAGGATAGTGTTTGAACAATAAGAATGGCCAGAAATAACTTGTATTATCTCACACAAATGTTTTTGCAAAATGAAGAAGTAAAATGGTGAATGATAAAATATAGGATACATAACTTGTTCAAGTGATTAAACAAGCTCTAAATGGTGTCTAGAGATGATTTGTGGTGTTTGTTTGGAAGATACACGTGGAGAATAAGTTTGGTTATAGAACTTGCAAAAATAATGTGTTTTTGCAAATTCTAATGTAATGGGAGTTTGCTGAAGTGTTGAGGGGTAATTTTTGTGTGTTTTGAGGCTTAAGGGATCCCTCTATTTATAGGAAAATAGTGGGGATTGGAACTGGTTAGAAACAAAAGTTGTGAAGTTATGGTTTCGGTTGAGAATGAATGAGAAGTTTGCATGAATTGTGGAGTTTCAATGAGTTTGTCATGTTTCCCTTGTAACACCCCGATAAAATATGATAATTATTTAAATTAAGTTAATAGTATATTTATTAATTTAATTAAATAATTAGATTATTATTGGAATATTATTTGGAATTATTATTATTGGAATAATAAGTTGGAATATATATAAAGAGTTCCATTTGGTAAAGAGGGTTTTTTCACGTGAAAACCAGAGAAGCGACAGAAAGTGGAAAAGGGCAAAGAGGAAGAGCAAGAGAGCAAGGGTTGAAGAAGGGAAAAGCTTTAAGCTAAAGGATTGCCGGATTAACTCAGGTAAGGGGGGTTTATCGTCGTTTAATGGGTATTATGGGTTAACATGTAATGGGTAGTAATAAGCCATTGAATTGACCCTAATTGGAATGAGGAATGCTGTAAATGATGATGAATAAGTTATGTTAAAACTGTGATTGAATCTATGTTTGGATGAGTTGTGATTTTCTGGACGTGTAGCCGTTTACGGAATCGAAATCGGAGGTCCGGAAGTCCTCCGACGGCGAGAAATGCGGGTAATTCTGCATTCTGTTCGTGTTAGCGCAGGAACAACTTTCTGTCTTGCGTTAACCGGTTAACCTAGGGTGTTAACCGGTTAACACTGTTATGATAATTAAAAGAATTTATTTCTGTTCTGCGTTAACCGGTTAACCCAGGGTGTTAACCGGTTAACACTGTTATGAATTATGAGAAATTGCTGTCTGTCTTGCGCTAACCGGTTAACCCAGAGCGTTAACCGGTTAACACTGTTAAAATGTGCCAGGAAGCGTGTTCTGTGTTGCGTTAACCGGTTAACCCAGGGCGTTAACCGGTTAACACTGTTGGAAAAGTGGAAATTTGATATTTAAATATTGTGGACATATTTGATGATTGGCCTATATTGGTGTATGATATAGTAGGGATCATTTCCCGTTGTTTGAGCAGTATAGGTACTAGTAGAGTGTGTTAATACTGTGATTTATTATTTGGCATGATATGAATATGATTTTGTGATACATATGCTGATGATGTGTAATGGTATGCATAATGCTATGAATGTATCTGTTATGTATGCAATTGTGAATGGACTGTTTATGGCTTAGAGTGTGAGCATATGTCCATTGTGGATTGTTGTTGATGTTGCATGCTAGGTGATTTAGCGTGCATAGTATGACCTTTATGGTGGTAGATAATTCCCATGGTGAGGAATTAGTGAGTGAGTTATTGTGGATTGTTGTTGATGTTTGCATGCTAGGTGATTTAGCGTGCATAGCATAGCCCTTGGGGTGGTAGCTAATTCCCATGGTGAGGAATTAGTGAGTGAGTCACTAGGTCTCAAATGAGTGCGACTAGTGAGCTTGGTAGCCGTATCTGGATTTGATCGGTGAGGTTGAACTATGTGTTCACGAATAGTCGGTACCGCATGCATGGAATCTCATTGCATAATGTATGTATGGCGTATAATATGAATGGATGTATTCCAATATTATACGTGTGTTTTGTGTTGTGTTGTGTTGAGTGTGATTATGAGTTGATGTTGCCGTTGCTGAATGTGTGATATGATTAGGGTGATGAAATGTGTTAATTTACTTAGCATTACATGATATCTTATAATGCTTATTATATCGATTGAGGAACTCACCCTTACAACTATGTTTCAGGTAACGAGCAGTGATTGAGTAGAAGCTAGTGCTTGGAGTCTAGTGTAGTTCCTTAGTGGGTCATGCTCTGGTCTATGTAACATCGGGACGGGATGTTTTACCTTGTTTTCCTTTTGGTTGTTGAACAGTTTTACATGTAATGTGATTACATGGTTTGCATGATTGATTAGATCTCTATCCGCTGCGAATTATGCAATGTTTTATTTTGATAAATAAATGAGCATGACAAGTTATTATGGTGAATGGTGTGAAGTGTCAAGTGTGACACCCTTAAATTGCATATCTACTCTGATTTATGTTTTGTTGAATTAATTAATTATTGGGGTATTTTAGAAGGGTGTTACATTAGTGGTATCAGAGCATAGTCGGTCGAGTCGAGTCGTAATTATTCTGTTTCCCCTGTACGTGATAGGTGTTGTGTAACCCTATCAGTACTTATTGTTTTAGCTTGTTGGGTTTTCAGAATAGAGATGGCTGGAAGAGGTAGAGACGATGCTGCGATTGTTGAGGCTCTGGGTATGCTAGCTGGAGTACTTGGAGGAAATCCGAATGTTGTGGGACTGGGAGCTGCTCGTCAACTGAGTGAGTTCCAGAAGAACAATCCTCCAATGTTCAAGGGAGCATACGATCCAGATGGTGCTCAGAAGTGGTTAAAGGAGATCGAGAGGATCTTCCGAGTGACTGAGTGTGCCGATAACCAGAAGGTCAGGTTCGGTACGCATATGCTATCAGAGGAAGTAGATGATTGGTGGGTTGCTGCCCGCGCTGAGTTGGAAGCTGCGGGGAGTGCTGAGATCACTTGGGCGGTGTTCAGGGAGAGATTCCTGAGGAAGTACTTTCCAGAGGATGTCAGAGGAAAGAAAGAGATAGAGTTCTTAGAATTGAAGCAGGGCAATCGGTCTGTTACTGAGTATGCTGCTAAGTTCACAGAGCTGTCGAAGTATTACACTCCCTATGATGAGGCTATTGGGGAATTTTCAAAATGTGTGAAGTTTGAGAACGGGTTACGTCCCGAGATCAAGCAGGCTATTGGGTATCAGCGAATTAGAGTGTTTTCTGACTTGGTCGACTGTTGCAGGATTTTTGAACAGGATACCAAGGCCAGAGCGGAGAGCTATCAGCAGAGGGTTGATAGGAAAGGCAAGAATCAGAATGATCGTGGGAAGCCGTATGCAGCTGGCAAAGGTTTGCAGAGACAGAGTGGGATGAAGAGACCTAGTGGGGGAGACTCCAGTGCCCCTGCTAAGTGTTACAGATGTGGTCAGGCTGGACATCGTATCCATGAGTGTACCAGTACTGAGAAGAAGTGTTTCAAGTGTGGCAAAGGTGGTCACTTGGCCGCAGAGTGCCGGTTGAAGACTATGACTTGTTTCAACTGTGGAGAGGTGGGTCATATTAGCCCACAGTGTCCTAAGCCGAGGAAAGAGAACCAGTCGGGAGGCAAGGTCTTTGCTTTATCGGGTTCTGAGACTTCTGCAGATGATCGTTTGATCCGAGGTACGTGTTATATTAATGGCTTTCCTCTTGTAGCTATTATTGACACAGGTGCGACTCATTCCTTTATATCTTTGGATTGTGCTGTGAAACTTAAATTAGAGATATCTGAGATGCATGGGGGTATGGTGATTGATACTCCTGTGAAGGGTTCAGTGACTACTACTTCAGTTTGTTTAAATTGCCCTTTGAGTATTTTTGGTAGAGACTTTGGGATGGACCTCGTGTGTCTTCCACTAGTGCAGATTGATGTTATCCTGGGTATGAACTGGTTGGTGTTTAACCGAGTTTCTATCAACTGTTTTGATAAGACTGTGATCTTTCCTGAGATTGAGGAAGGAAAGAGTTTGTTTCTATCAGCAAGGCAGGTGAATGAGGCAGTAGCAGAGGGGGCAGAGTTGTTTATGCTGTTAGCGACTTTGGAGGCTAAAGATAAACTGGTGATTTGCGATCTAGCCGTGGTGTGTGATTTTCCTGATGTGTTTCCTGAAGAAGTGAATGAATTACCGCCAGAGCGTGAAGTTGAGTTCTCGATTGATTTGGTACCTGGTACTAGGCCGATATCGATGGCTCCGTACCGTATGTCTGCTGTTGAGTTAACTGAATTGAAGAGTCAGTTGGAAGATCTGTTGGATAAGAAATTTATTCGTCCGAGTGTGTCACCGTGGGGTGCACCGGTGTTATTGGTTAAGAAGAAAGAAGGTACTATGAGGTTGTGTGTGGACTACAGGCAACTGAATAAAGTGACGATCAAGAATCGGTATCCTTTGCCGAGGATTGATGATTTGATGGATCAGTTGGTTGGTGCGAGTGTGTTCAGCAAAATAGATTTGAGATCGGGGTATCATCAGATACGTGTGAAAGCTGAAGATATTCAGAAGACTGCTTTCAGAACAAGGTATGGACATTATGAGTATTCTGTAATGCCTTTTGGTGTGACTAATGCGCCTGGAGTATTTATGGAGTATATGAATAGGATTTTCCATCCGTACCTAGACAAGTTTGTTGTGGTGTTTATTGACGATATTTTGGTGTATTCGAAATCTGAAGAAGAGCATGCTGAACATTTGAGAGTGGTTTTAGGAGTTTTACGAGAAAAGAAGTTATTTGCTAAACTGTCTAAGTGTGAATTTTGGTTAGAAGAGGTTAGTTTTCTTGGTCATGTGATTTCAAGAGGTGGTGTTGCTGTTGATCCTTCTAAGATAGAAGCGGTATCTGAGTGGGAAGCTCCGAAGTCAGTTTTTGAGATAAGGAGTTTTCTTGGACTTGCAGGTTATTATAGGAAATTCATTGAGGGATTTTCTAAGTTGGCATTACCGTTGACGATGTTGACTAGAAAGGGGCAAGCGTTTGTTTGGGACTCAAAGTGTGAAGAAGGTTTCCAAGAGTTAAAGAGAAGGTTAACTACTGCTCCTATTCTGATATTACCAAGTTCATCGGAACCATTTGAGGTTTACTGTGATGCTTCATTGTTGGGTTTGGGTGGTGTTTTGATGCAGAATAAGCAGGTTGTAGCTTATGCTTCGAGACAACTGAAGGTTCATGAGAGGAACTATCCGACACACGATTTAGAGTTGGCAGCTGTGGTATTTGTTCTGAAGTTATGGAGGCATTACTTGTACGGGTCAAGATTTGAGGTTTTCAGTGACCATAAAAGTTTAAAGTATTTGTTTGATCAGAAAGAGCTGAATATGAGACAGAGGAGATGGTTAGAGTTTCTGAAGGATTATGACTTTGGTTTGAATTACCATCCGGGTAAAGCAAACGTAGTGGCTGATGCATTGAGTCGGAAATCATTGCATATGTCTATGTTAATGGTTAAGGAATTGGATTTACTTGAGCAGTTTAGAGACTTGAGTTTGGTGTGTGAGAGTACTCACAATAGTGTTAAATTGGGAATGTTGAAGTTAACGAGTGGTATTCTGGATGAGATTAGAGAGGGTCAGAAATCCGATGTGCTTTTGGTTGATAAGTTGACTCTAGTGAATCAAGGTCAAGGTGGTGAATTCAGAGTTGATGAGAATGGTGTTTTGAAATTTGGTAATCGGGTGTGTATTCCGGATGTTACCGAACTTAAGAAGAGTATTCTTGAGGAAGGACATCGTAGTGGCCTGAGTATTCATCCTGGGGCTACGAAGATGTATCATGATTTGAAAAAGTTATTTTGGTGGCCGGGAATGAAAAGAGAAATTGCAAGTTTTGTTTATTCTTGTTTGACTTGTCAGAAGTCAAAGATTGAGCATCAGAAGCCGTCTGGGCTAATGCAACCGTTGGCTATTCCAGAGTGGAAGTGGGATAGTATCAGTATGGATTTTGTTTCTGGTTTACCGAGGACAATTAAGAATTTTGAAGCTATTTGGGTGATTGTTGACAGATTGACAAAATCGGCTCATTTCATTCCGATCAGAATGGATTATCCGTTAGAGAGATTAGTCGAGTTGTATATTGAGAAAATTGTAAGTTTGCATGGTATTTCGTCGAGTATTGTTTCGGACAGAGATCCTAGATTTACATCGAAGTTCTGGGAAGGTTTGCAGAGGGCTTTGGGAACTAAGCTGAGATTGAGTTCTGCATATCATCCTCAGACTGATGGTCAGACTGAGAGGACGATTCAGTCGCTGGAGGATCTTTTGAGGGCTTGTGTTTTGGAAAAGGGAGGTGCTTGGGATTGTTATTTACCTTTGATTGAGTTTACCTACAACAATAGTTTTCATTCGAGCATTGGTATGGCACCGTTTGAAGCTTTGTATGGTAGGAGATGTCGGACACCTTTATGTTGGTATGAGTCCGGTGAGAGTGCTGTGGTTGGACCGGAGATTGTTCAACAAACTACGGAAAAGATTAAGATGATTCAGGAGAAGATGAGGATTGCTCAGAGTCGTCAGAAGAGTTATCACGACAAGAGGAAGAAGTCACTTGAGTTTCAAGAGGGAGATCATGTGTTTCTTCGTGTTACTCCGATAACTGGGGTTGGTCGAGCTTTGAAGTCGAAGAAGTTGACACCTCGATTTATTGGTCCTTATCAGATTTTGGAGAGGATAGGGGAGGTAGCCTATCGTATCGCTTTACCGCCGTCACTTGCGAATTTGCATGAGGTTTTTCATGTGTCTCAGTTGAGGAGGTACATTCCTGATCCGTCGCATGTGGTCAAAGTAGATGATGTACAGGTGAGAGATAACCTGACTGTTGAAACATCACCTATGAGGATCGAGGATCGAGAGTTGAAGCAGTTGCGGGGTAAAGAGATTGCTTTAGTAAAGGTAGCTTGGGGAGGACCAGCAGGTGGCAATGTGACTTGGGAACTTGAGAGTCAGATGAAGGAGTCTTATCCAGAGTTATTCGCTTGAGGTATGTTTTCGAGGACGAAAACTCTTTTAGTGGGGGAGAGTTGTAACACCCCGATAAAATATGATAATTATTTAAATTAAGTTAATAGTATATTTATTAATTTAATTAAATAATTAGATTATTATTGGAATATTATTTGGAATTATTATTATTGGAATAATAAGTTGGAATATATATAAAGAGTTCCATTTGGTAAAGAGGGTTTTTTCACGTGAAAACCAGAGAAGCGACAGAAAGTGGAAAAGGGCAAAGAGGAAAAGCAAGAGAGCAAGGGTTGAAGAAGGGAAAAGCTTGAAGCTAAAGGATTGCCGGATTAACTCAGGTAAGGGGGGTTTATCGTCGTTTAATGGGTATTATGGGTTAACATGTAATGGGTAGTAATAAGCCATTGAATTGACCCTAATTGGAATGAGGAATGCTGTAAATGATGATGAATAAGTTATGTTAAAACTGTGATTGAATCTATGTTTGGATGAGTTGTGATTTTCTGGACGTGTAGCCGTTTACGGAATCGAAATCGGAGGTCCGGAAGTCCTCCGACGGCGAGAAATGCGGGTAATTCTGCATTCTGTTCGTGTTAGCGCAGGAACAGCTTTCTGTCTTGCGTTAACCGGTTAACCTAGGGTGTTAACCGGTTAACACTGTTATGATAATTAAAAGAATTTATTTCTGTTATGCGTTAACCGGTTAACCCAGGGTGTTAACCGGTTAACACTGTTATGAATTATGAGAAATTGCTGTCTGTCTTGCGTTAACCGGTTAACCCAGGGCGTTAACCGGTTAACACTGTTAAAATGTGCCAGGAAGCGTGTTCTGTGTTGCGTTAACCGGTTAACCCAGGGCGTTAACCGGTTAACACTGTTGGAAAAGTGGAAATTTGATATTTAAATATTGTGGACATATTTGATGATTGGCCTATATTGGTGTATGATATAGTAGGGATCATTTCCCGTTGTTTGAGCAGTATAGGTATTAGTAGAGTGTGCTAATACTGTGATTTATTATTTGGCATGATATGAATATGATTCTGTGATACATATGCTGATGATGTGTAATGGTATGCATAATGCTGTGAATGTATCTGTTATGTATGCAATTGTGAATGGACTGTTTATGGCTTAGAGTGTGAGCATATGTCCATTGTGGATTGTTGTTGATGTTGCATGCTAGGTGATTTAGCGTGCATAGTATGGCCTTTATGGTGGTAGCTAATTCCCATGGTGAGGAATTAGTGAGTGAGTTATTGTGGATTGTTGTTGATGTTTGCATGCTAGGTGATTTAGCGTGCATAGCATAGCCCTTGGGGTGGTAGCTAATTCCCATGGTGAGGAATTAGTGAGTGAGTCACTAGGTCTCAAATGAGTGGGACTAGTGAGCTTGGTAGCCGTATCTGGATTTGATCGGTGAGGTTGAACTATGTGTTCACGAATAGTCGGTACCGCATGCATGGAGTCTCATTGCATAATGTATGTATGGCATATAATATGAATGGATGTATTCCAATATTATACGTGTGTTTTGTGTTGTGTTGTGTTGAGTATGATTATGAGTTGATGTTGCCGTTGCTGAATGTGTGATATGATTAGGGTGATGAAATGTGTTAATTTACTTAGCATTACATGATATCTTATAATGCTTATTATATCGATTGAGGAACTCACCCTTACAACTATGTTTCAGGTAACGAGCAGTGATTGAGTAGAAGCTAGTGCTTGGAGTCTAGTGTAGTTCCTTAGTGGGTCATGCTCTGGTCTATGTAACATCGGGACGGGATGTTTTACCTTGTTTTCCTTTTGGTTGTTGAACAGTTTTACATGTAAAGTGATTACATGGTTTGCATGATTGATTAGATCTCTATCCGCTGCGAATTATGCAATGTTTTATTTTGATAAATAAATGAGCATGACAAGTTATTATGGTGAATGGTGTGAAGTGTCAAGTGTGACACCCTTAAATTGCATATCTACTCTGATTTATGTTTTGTTGAATTAATTAATTATTGGGGTATTTTAGAAGGGTGTTACATCCCTAGCCTCTACAAGGTTGCTTCTGATCACTTAAGATTGTTTGTGATCTTTAGGGACAAGTTTCAAGGGTGAAAGAGTGAGTTGTTGGCATAAAGCTTGCTTTATCAAAGTAGTAATGTGACCTTTTGCAAATACACCCATAAATGGTATAATGCAATGGACAAAACCTCAATTCCTTGTGTAATGCATTTAGGATTCATATAAACATATGATTATGGAGAGATTTATACACAAATGGACCTGCAATCAAGAGATTTTCCCATTTGAAATGGTTTTCCTCCAAGAATTCATCATGAACATGACTTAAAATTCAAGTTTGGAACCCTAACTTTCCATTTTCGAAACTCATAGCTCATGCATGGGAAAAATGTACTTGTACTTTTTGAAAATCCCCAGACATGTTGTACAACTTTCATGTTTTGAGTTGTTTCTGAATTAAAGTGGATCATGATGAAAACTGGATGTATAGTTTATTACTTTTTAGGGATCAAACCCTCTAGGACAAAGTTGAAGTATGGAACAAGAGATTTCATTTGTGATTTGGATCAAAGAAAATGGCTGCTTGGATTGGAATTTATGGCTTGAGAAAGTAGTGCACTTGAATATGAAATTTGGATACTTAGTGAAATTTTCAATGTCTTCAAGATTTCCCTTTTTGCAAGTAACCTCATTTATCTTGATTTTTCTTGATCAATCTCATCAATTAAAAATATACTCATGAAATTTAACTTGAGAAGTTCATATTTGATCATAAATCTCAAAAGTCAAAGGTTTGACTTTGTAGTGCATTGGTTATGTATAAGATGAATTTGAATTTCTTGATCTTCAATGAATTCAAACTCTTTAGCCAATTAAACATCATGGATGGGCACTAAGAATGTACTTTAGTGTGTTGAGTCATGTCTCAAGGCTTGATATCATGTCTTGATCAAAATTCTCAGATGAAATTGAATGTTGCTGAGAAACCCTAATTAGTGAACCAAATGAAAGTGAAGCTTGATGCACTTGTGATTAGGCCACAATACACTTATTTGTTGATGGAGAGAGATCTCTTGAGTGTATGAGAACTTGATTTATTAATGATCAATACAAAACTTTGACTTATCAATTCTTTGAGCTCTTTGAGGGAAACCCTAATTCACATATGAAACAGACCGGGGATATCTTGATATTGAGGTTAGCTATGCATGAATGATGTCTAGGATGAAAATGATTATGAAATCTAGGGGTAAAATTTGGGGTGTGACAACAACCTCTTGATCCTCTTTTACCAAAGGGATAACTTCTATCCATTTTGTAAAGTAGTCTATTCCGACCAGGATAAACTTTTGTTGTTTCGACGAGACTGGTCGAATTTCACCTATGACATCTAATGCCCACCCCCGAAAGGGCCAAGGCTGGATAATTACATGAAACTCACTTGTTGGTACGTGTTGGACGCTCGCGTGCATCTGACATTCTTGGCACCCTTTGACGAACTCAATACAATCTTTCAACATACTTGGTGTGCCCCACAGGCTCCATTGTATACCTCAGATATGGCCAAGTAAGCTTCTGTATTCCCAAGACACTTCAACAATATTCCTTATAGAGTTTTCTTCAACAACTCATTTCCCAGGCGTACGTAGCTTAAAGCTCTATACTTGATTTTCCTGTCGGTGTTTCCGACTAGATTTTCCAAGTACTCTATGATTGGTTTTCTCCAATCCAATTGCAAAAAATTGTCAATGGAAAAAACTTCGTGCCTTGTAATTTTTTTGAAAATTTCAAGACATTCATTGATGCTACATTCATAGCTGCTACATTCATTGCTGCTGAAGACCTCTGCCCCCAGTTTTTGGGATTGCCATATTAGGTGACGACGAGACGTTTGACACCATCTTTTCCTTTATCTTAATAAAATTCTTGAGCTTTTATTTCGATACCTTGTACCCAGAGGAGATTTGTGCTAACTCGTTGTCTTCTTGATTCTCCATTCTTGGCACATGCGTAATGCTGACAACCTCGAAGCATTTCAATAGTTATGTCGCCATTGCGAAATACATCAACATATTTTCTTTAATGCCTTTGTATTCTCGTGTGATCTATATAATCACTAGTTCTGAATCTCCTTTTATTTCTACTTTCTTAGCCCCTAAATCTCTTAGGATTTTGAGACCAGTTATTAGGGCTTCATACTCTACTTCATTATTGGAACACTTTTCGTCGACTTTACATTTGAACTTCGTCGGAATGTCTTGTGGGGATAATATTAAGACCCCAACTCATGTTCCATTTTTGTGACTTGGCCCGTCGAAATATAACCGCCAAGGGTTCATGTCAACCATGTTTAGTGAATGTTCGACTATGGCATAATCCATAATAAAATTTGCCATTATCTGGCCCTTCATAGCCCTCAATACGTTAACGAAAATTCTATTAATGCTAGCGCCCATTTCCCAATTCGACTATGTAGAATGGGTTTAGAAAACATATGTTTAATAACATCACAATAAGACGAAACATAAACGTCATCTAGTTTTATATATTGCTTCAATTTCATACATGAGAAGTACATGCACAAGCACAATTTTTCAATCACATTGTACCTAGTTTCAGCATCTATCAAACTTAGGCCGAGGTAATATATCGGTCTTTCGACACCACTGACATCCTCTTGAGCTAGCTATAACACCCCAAAATTTGTCCTCCTCATTCATGCATTCATTTTTAGGTCATTTAACATTTCATATTGCATTTCATCATGTCAATCAGAATCAGATCCAAGAAACTTTATTTAAAAAAACGAAAAAAAAAAGAAAAAAAAAGAAAAAATAATTTTTTTAATTAATTAAATAAATAAATAAATAAAATAAAAGAAAAAATCTCAGACTTGGACCTCTCTCAAAAGCCCACTAAGCTACCAATATTAGGCTATAAATACTAGAGTTTCATTGAAACAAAACAGACAGAAAAAGGAAGAGAAGCAAAACACACTGAGGTTTCCTTGGAATAAAACACTGGACAAAACCTGGAGAGAAACCTGACAGAGAACTCAGAGCAGCCTCCAAACCCTGAAGGGAACTCAACTGCACATAATCACCTCTGCCTCACATAAACCCTAAAGATTGTTTTGTAAACCTCACGAGTGCAACTCAATTTCAATCAAGCTCTCCAATCAGGTTTGCCCTTATTCCCATTAACTTTGTGCTTTGAAGTTGAATACTCTGGATGTTTGAGGTATGATGGATGAATTTCATTAGGTTTTTGCCCACGGGTTCATAACTTTGTATGAATGTATAAATAATGCCTTGAATGCCTAATCGTTTAATTTCTGAAGTGTATGCCACAGAGTTTGAGGTTTCTGAAACCATACTGTTATCCATGAAAAAACTGCTTATCGTGTTTCACTAACCCTTTTGTTGAGTTTTTGTGAAGGCTCACATGACTTTTGCAGGGATAGCTTGCCTGGTGTTCCACTTTATTTGTGGGATACCACTTGGAGGTTTATTCTGATTACCTGTACTGACTCACTTTCTTTGATGGTGTTTAGCTTGGAAGGATCTTGGGTTTCCCATTCCTCTAATTGCTGTTACTTCGGATCTTTATCCGCATGGTACTTTTACATTTTTCCCGCATTTTACTGCTTTCCTAGCTGGAAGACCTCGATAGGAGGCAATGTTTTTGTGTGTTTATTTTTTTTACAGGTTCCTTCGTCCAGGACCCTTTTTGCATGAGCATCCCTAAACCTACCAACTCATTGATTTTTCTTCTCCTAAGCACACGTTAACTCCTTCTACTACAGGCGAGTAAGTCTCCAAAGGTCGAGCATCCGGTAGATTGCGTAGTAACGTCGTTCGTCCAAAACCCAATCCATAACCCCGTAGTTAGCCGAACTACGGCTTGCTCTGATTCTTATTCCAGATGAGATACGTAGGCATAAGACGCGATGTCTTACCGAGCACAATTACCCTTAACCCCTAGGTAGCCAAGCTACGAAGACTTTGATTCTCATATTCAGATGAGATACGTATGCAGTGGATGCGACATCCGTGCGAGTCATTTTCTTTTGACCCCTTTTTTTTAGTAAATAACACATTAGATAAACCCACACCCTTTAGACAAGAACTACAAAAGTGGATCCCGTAGAGTACTACGGATGCGTAAGGGTGCTAATACCTTCCCTTCGCATAATCGACTCCCGAACCCAAGATTTGGTTGCGAGACCCTGTCTTGTCCTTTCCTTTTTCCAGGTTTACTTCGAGCGTTTCCTTTCCCTCCTTTGGGATAAATAACGCACGGTGGCGACTCTCCTGTCTCTCTTCGCCGATTGTTTTTTTTTTGCATTCCATTTTTCAGGTTGCGATAGCTGGCGACTCTGCTGCGGACCCGGTTTCCCTAAGCGAGTCCCTCCTAGCTTTTGTAGGTTGTTTGTTTATTGGGTGTTTATTCTTTTGTACAGTTATTTATCTTTTAGCATTTACCTGCTTTATTGCATTGTGTACATATGACTGCCGTATCTGCTGGTTCTATTTGTGAGATGAGTTCTATACCCGAACTCGAGTGCACTTAGGATAGGAGAATGGCATAGTCTTGTTGACTTGTGTGGAGTTTTCCTTAGCAAGTTGACTTGCAAGCCCATTCACTTGGTGGAGGTCATGTTGGGATCAATAATGTCACACAAGTAAGTTGTGGTTAGACATTACTTTTTCCAATATAGACCTTAGAAGCCAAGGACCTTACCAAACCCATCTTGGCCTATTCGTAGGACGTAGTGCGAAAGTCGTTCAAGTGTAAGATTTGATACGATTGTTACACGATACTACACTCATAAGAGTCTCTCTTGAGAATATTTTTGGAATACGAGTAGTCGTTCCTCCGATAATATCCGAAAGATGGGATTATGACTATGGGAACCTTTTGTAGAACATGCTTGGCAGGTTTAAACCTTAGTACACTCCCTTTGGGTGGTTCTTAACCTAAACTCCATGCTGGTGACTTGCAACAAACCCTTGATTCATGGTTGATCCGTTCAGGTATCCTTAATATCAATGAAACTTGGGTGTTGATAAGGTGTAAACCATAATCCACCAAAAATGGATGGTTGATATTAAGGATAACATGATCCATCCTATGACCTTTGTTTGGTGTGCTTTGCTTGATCCTCTTAATTTCTCTCCAGGCAGTGCAACCTGACAGATGTTCAAGCGGATCCAGCAATTCTGATTGACATGCCATTGCATTGCATAACATCATCTGCATATTTGCATCCAACATCTCATGCTTATTCATTTGAAGGGTATTCCCTTTTTAAGGGGGGGCCTTAAAATTGAATAAGCAGTGCATCGCATACCATGCATACTAACCCTTGTTTGTTTTGCAGGTGTCACCGCAGTGTCTAATGTTTGTTCCCTGTTTCAGGCAGCTATTGGTCCCAAGCGAGTTCACAGGTACCCGACAAAGGAAAACCGTCCACGACTAGCAATGGACCAGATACAGAAAGAACTGGCTGATATGCATGAAAGGATGGATCGGTTCATGACATTGATGACTGGTATGGCAGAAGGCCAGGCGAAGCTGAAGGAATTGGTTGAGCAACCGAGGCCCGATCCAGAGGTGGAAATACCAAGTGCTGAGGGGAACCCTGGTAACCCTGGGAACCCTGGTAACCCTGGGAACGCGGATAACCCTGTGAACACTGGAAACGCGGGTAACGCAAATGTTGATGGAAACCCGGGTAATGTTGGCAACACGGGAAATGTTGGGAATGGTATTGGCGGAAGGTACAATGTGAATCAAGGGATTCGGATTAACGGGCGCCCCGTTACTGAAGATTATCAGTATGATCAATTTTCTTTGCACGACGAGGCCCTCGAGACCACTCGCCGTATGGATGAGCTTGCTGAGAAGCTCAAATCTTTGGAGTCTTAAAATTCCTTAGGTTTTGATGTCACCAATCTTGGTCTGGTTCAAGAGTAAGGATCCCTCACAAGTTCAAACCCCATACTTTTAAGAAATACAACGGGGCTTCTTGCCCACGCACTCATCTTCAATCTTATCTGGGAAGGTTGGGAGCTCACACTGAAGATGAAAAGCTGTGGATGTACTATTTTGAAGACAGTCTAACTGAAGCTTCTCGCGAATGGTATTCTCATTTGTCTCGTACTACCATCAAGAGATGGAAAGACTTGGCAGAGGCTTTTGTCAAGCAATATCAATACAACTTGGACTTGGCTCCGAATCGGACCTTGTTGCAAGGAATGACTCAGACTGCCAAGGAGACCTTTAGAGAATATGCTCAGCATTGGAGACAAATTGCTGCGTCCGTCCAACCCCCTATGTCTGAAAGGGAGATGGCGGACATGTTCATGAACACTCTTCAAGGCAATTATATCGAGAGATTGGCTGCTTGCCCGTCAATCAGCTTTGCAGAGATAGTGATTGCTGGAGAAAGGATCGAGAGTATGTTGAAGATGGGCAGAGTTCAAGACAACAGTGCTTCCAACTCATCAGTTCCCAAGAAACCGTTTGCTGGTAACGGTCGGCGAAGAAGAGAAGGTGAGACGAGCGTTGTACATGCCGGCAGAGGCAGGGGCAGAGGACGCCCTAATTATTATCAAGATCAAGTGGCCGCAATCACTATTCCAACACCTGTTCCTCAACCGCAGTATCATCCGCAACAGCAACCCAGGTACAACAATCAACAACAAGGAGGTAATCCGGGTCAGCAGAGACACTATCAACAACGTCCAAGGCAGGCGGACTGGGTCATTGAGCCAATCCCAATGCCTTATTCTGTATTACTTCTCAAGCTGATTGATATGAATCTGGTTACGTTGAGAACTCTGGCCCCACCGGTCGATCCCAACAATCTGCCTAGAGGTTATGATGTTAACGCCAGATGTGCTTTTCACTCCAACGCACCTGGCCATACTACAGATAATTGCAAGGCTCTCCAGCTAAAGGTACAAGATTTGAGAGATGCCCAGGCCATCAATTTTTCTCCGGTGCCTAATGTTATCCAAAACCCGATGCCAGCTCACGGCGGGCAGAGGATTAATATTGTTGATAGTGGGGAAACTTTCAATTTGGTTTTTGATGTGACTAAAGTGAAGACTTCGCTATCGGTGGTCAAAGACTGACTCTTGAAAGGACAGATTTTCCCGGGTTGTGGGGAAGAGTGTAGAAATTATCAAGACGCCGAGAACGGATGTGATAGTTTGAGAAGGGGTATTCAGCAACTGATAGATGAAGGTTGTCTTCAGTTCGATCAGACTCGTCCAGTGAAGAATGATGTGTCGACAGTAACGTTTTATTTCACTCCTGAAGAAATATATGTTCCCAAGAGACCCGCTCCGACAACAATATATTTCCCAGAAAGTCCAGCACCAATTTACTCTGACAACCCTCAACCGACTTTGATTGGTCCGATCACCATCACGGTACCAGGACCTGTTCCGTATGAGAAAGACATTGCTATCCCGTGGCACTATGGGGTTGATATCTACTGCCAGGGGCAGAAAGTTAACAGAGAAGACACTGACATTGGTAGCTCCGCTGTAGACAATGTTGGAGGAATTGGTGGCTTCACTCGCAATGGACGCCTATTTGCACCATCAACATTGCGCACGAATACTGAAGCTGAGGCAGCTGCCAAGGCTAAAGGAAAACAGGTATCCACCGAAGAGGTTACTACCGAGGAAGCTCCTCCTAAGACCGCATTCGAGAAGGAAGTGGATGAGTTTATGAGGATTATCAAGAAAAGTGACTACACGGTAGTCGACCAGCTAAATCAGACACCCTCAAAGATCTCCATTCTCTCACTGTTGATGTGCTCTGAGGCACACAGAGCATCCTTGTTGAAAGTACTGAATATGGCTTATGTTCCCCCAGAGATAACTGTTGACCAGCTGGAGTCGGTAGTTTCGAATGTACACACTAGCCATGCGCTAGGTTTCACCGATTATGACCTAACATCTGAGGGCAGGAATCACAACAAAGCCTTGCATATCACAATGGAATGCAAAGGGACGGTGCTTTCCCATGTTTTGGTTGATACATGCTCTTCTCTGAATGTTCTTCCAAAGAAATCCTTGATGAAGTTGGATTGCGACGATGCCACCCTGAGGCCGAGTAATTTGGTTGTGAGGGCTTTTGATGGCTCTAAGCGAGCTGTCTGAGGCGAAGTTGAGTTGCCAGTTAAGATTGGACCGTAGGTGTTCAAGAGCACCTTCTATGTGATGGATATCCAGCCTGCCTATAGCTGTCTGCTAGGTCGACCCTGGATTCACGCTGCCGGTGCTGTTACTTCTACTCTCCACCAGAAGCTCAAATATGGACTAGAAGGTCAGATCGTCACCGTCTGTGGTGAAGAGGATACTTTTGTTAGCCACATGTCTACATTTAAGTATGTGGAGATGGATGGCGAGATGCATGAGATGCTGTGTCAGGGCTTCGAAGCCATAAACATCAGTGAGGTCGCGCCCGAAACTGTCTTTTCACCTGAATTTGAGAAGGTCGGGACTTCTATCTCTTCATACAAGCAAGCTGTTGAAGTGGTTAAGGCTGGTAATGCCCAAGGCTGGGGCAAATTTGTGGAGCCAATCATAAAAGAAGACAAGTTTGGATTAGGGTATACTCCGGGGTCTCAGAAGAATGAAGTCGGTACTTTCTCCAGCGGGGGTTTGGTTTCTCCCCACACCGTCAATGCTGCAGATGAAGACAAGGCTGACAACGACTGTGACTTAGATAACTGGATTCGCCCGTGTGTCCCAGGAGAAAAGCTCGACAATTGGTCGTCTGAAAAAGTCGTCCGATTTACTCTACTGAAGGAGTAATTTTTATTGTTTTCCTTTTATCACATGCATAACAAAGTCTTACACTTCGACCAAGGTGTAATGACTCATCTGTAGGGCCATCTATTAGTTACATGTCGCAATTATTTTCATCATCAACAAAGGACAGCTTTTGCAAACAATTTTGTGTTCTCTTTCTTTCAATTATTTTTACTTTTACAAAAACGACAATGTTTCTTTTTCATGTTTCTTTTTTGTTTTTCTTTCCAAAAAACACCTCGTAAAACTGATCACCCGGATCTCACTGCTAACGACACTGCTATAGCCAAGTATGACTTCGACAATCCTATCTATCAAGCCGAAGAAGGGGCTGAGGAAGATTGTGAATTGCCTGAGGAGTTAGCCAGGTTGTTGAAACAGGAGGACCGAGCTATCACACCTTATCAGGAGGTGGTTGAGACCATCAACATTGGTACCGAAGACGAAAAGAAAGAGATCAAGATCGGGGCCAGTCTACAGGCCGAGAGGAAAAGACTGTTGATCATGTACTTGATTGTGTTAGAAAGGTCAATGGGTTGTGTGCTCGGTCAGCATGACGAGTCAGGTCAAAAAGAGCATGCAATATACTACCTTAGCAAAAAGTTTACCGACTGTGAACAAAGATACTCACTGCTCGAGAAAACTTGTCGCGCTTTGGCATGGGCTGGTCGCCGACTAAGACAGTATATGTTGACTCACATGACTCTATTGATATCAAAGATGGATCAAGTCAAGTATATTTTTGAAAAGCCAGCAGGGTTGCTAGGTGGCAAATGATGCTGACAGAGTATGACATCCAATACACTTCACAAAAAGCCATCAAAGGAAGTGTCTTGTCAGACTATCTTGCCGCGCAACCGATTGATGATTACCAACCTATGAGGTTCGACTTTCCTGATGAGGACATCATGTTTCTCAAATCGAAAGATTGCGAGGAACCACTCCCGGAGGAGGGGCCTGACCCTGAATCCAAATGGATTATGATGTTTGATGGGGCGGTCAGCTTTAATGGTCGCGGAGTTGGTGCAGTGTTGATCACACCTGAGGGGGTTCATATGCCATTTTGTGCTAGAATAACTTTTCCCTACACCAACAATGAAGTCGGACGAAGCAGAATGGGTTCGTTCTCGATACAATCAGCTAAGCCTAGTTGAGGAAAAGAGACTAGCAGTTATATGCCATGGCCAGCTATATCAAAGATGGACGAAGAGAGCGTTTGATCAGAAAGTGCGCCCTCGGGAGTATCGAGTCGGTGAATTGGTACTCAAAAGAAATCTTCCTCCCAACACAGATCACAGGGGCAAATGGACACCGAACAACGAGGGTCCATACGTGGTTAAAAGAGTTTTCTCTGGCGGAGCTCTGATGCTAACAACCATGGAGGGCGAAGACTTCCCGTCCCCTGTCAACTCAGATGCAGTTAAAAAATACTTCGCATAAAATAGACCCGCTGGACAGTAAAAAGAATAGTCCGGGCAAAAAAGGGGCGTCCCGACGAACCAAAAAAAAAAGAATGAAGAGGTTCGGGCAAAAATTAGGGATATAAAAATTAAAAAAAATGTACACCCGGTGAGTCGAAAACCCGAAAGGGCGGCTCAGAAAAAAAAGGGTATCCCGGTGAATTGAAAACCCAAAAGGGCGGTCCACGCAAAAGTTAGGGAATAAGCGAATAACTGCGATTAGAGTTCATCCGTGTTATATCACCGTTTCATTCAATCCGACAATCTTCGAAGGTAAAAGATTGACTAATCATCCACTTCAGAAAGCAAGCAGAGCGTCTTGAGGACATACGAGCCATAGCAGAGTCGAAACTCGGTGGGACCCCGTTTCCACATTGCCATTAGGATAGTTTCTCTTGTTCAATTTATAGCGATCGCCTCTTTCCAGGGATCAGCTTCCTGATGTACTCGCCTATTCCTGGCACAAATTTTTCAACCAACAAAAGTCGAATAATTCAGTTAAAAAGCCTCTTTACTTTTCATTTATCAGTTTGTTTGCAAAAGATGTCTGAATTCTTGAGGAAACATATTGCATCTAAATATAATGGTGGCTTTTGCAGATGATTCGCACAGGAAAACATTTAAAATTGCTTTGAATGTGCTTAATCCCGGACGGTGAATTCAAACCGAGTAATTCCCCGGGGAATACATGTATTTTTTGGTTACAGGTCACAGGAACCGGATGCCAAGTCATGAATCCTCACCCCCAAGCGGTTGACAAAGCCTCTCCTCTGCAGAGCAGGTTCCCTAGTAGAGTTGACAGTATCCAGACTGTATATCCCTAGTGGAGTCGATAGTGCCAGACTGTAGCTTCCCAGCAACAGCGGAGTAGTCGTATACCCAACAGACAAGAGGGTGGTGTTCCCAGTGTTCATCTCATTCCCCCATCAGATTATTTCTAACAGATTTGTTCTAATCCCCAGCCTGAGGACGATTAGCAAGTTCATATCCCCAGCAAAGGTCGATTCCTACGACATTTCCCTAGGAAGTGCTTTCCTCACAGACTCTCCTTGCAGAGCCTCGCCAAGCAAAGTTTCTATAGTTGATACTTCCCCAGCAAGGTCAACTTTTCAAAAAAGGCCGATTTATTTTCGGTGACTCCCCGGTCCCGACAGACGGATCGTTCCCCACAGAGCATTCAAGGATTGATACAGCAATCCGCTCCCTGCCAGAGTTGCTTCCCCAAGCAGATTTCTTTTTTCTTTTGCACCATGCATAACATTTGCATTTGCATTTGCATGCATATCAAACATACACATAAGCTGATAAACAGGTTCTTCAAAGTAGACTGAAAAATTACTTTACAACCAAAGTCATGAGATTCGGCCAGAGGATCAAGTGTGTGTGTGACCCAGCATGAGGGTCATTTCGAAGATTCAGCCTGAGAATCGTTTTCCAGAGATCCAGCCTGAGGGCCATTTCGAAGATTCAGCTAGAGAGTCGACTACGAGCGTTATTTCCCCAGCAAGCCAGCTGGAGGAATAGATTGACAGCTCAACAGAAAATCAACCTACAAGAGGATCCAGCCCGCGAATCGCATTAAAAAAACAAAGTTTAATCGAAGAGTCGTTATAACATGTTCTAGCCTGAAGAATATGTACGAAGCCCAAAAGTGGAATATTCTCGAAGCTGCATATCTAACATGAAGATTGAGTGTAGATTTCGAAAGAGAGTCAACCAACGCATGCCTCAGATGCGAGATCCTGATGATGGGAATTTATCATCAATTCAATCCAGATCTAGCCAGAAGATTGAAGTCAGGTCTAGCCCGAAGACCGAAAATAGATTCAGCCAGAGAATCGAAACAATTCAGATCTAGCCAGAAGATCGAAGTAGATTCAGCCAGAGAATCAAAGAAAATAGATTCAGCCAGAGAATCGAAACAAGTCAGGTCTAGCCCGAAGACCGGAAATAGATTCAGCCAGAGAATCGAAACAATTCAGATCTAGCCAGAAGATCGAAGAAGATCTAGCCAGAAGATCGAAGTCAGGTCTAGCCCAAAGACCGGAAATAGATTCAGCCAGAGAATCGAAACAATTCAGATCTAGCCAGAAGATCGAAGTAGATTCAGCCAGAGAATTAAAGAAAATAGATTCAGCCAGAGAATCGAAACAAAGGAGATCTAGCCAGAAGATCGAAGAAGATCTAGCCAGAAGATTGAAACCGTATCCAGCCCGAGGATCAAAATTAACATCCAACCAAAGGACTAAATTGAGTATAGATTCAGCCAGAGGATCGAAACTCCAGATTAAGTCAGAAGACTGATTCAGATTCAGCCAGAGGATCGGAAGAGAAATAAAGAGCGCGGTGTATTTCAGCATTTTTGTGGTGTTCTCGGAGTGCAAATTTTCGGTCTGTCTTTGGTATTCAATCACAGCTCACCCTGTTTGTCTGATAAGCTGTTCGCTTTCATCCTGCTCGGGTTAGCTGATGGCTGAATAGGGGCAGCTGTAACATCCCAAAATTTGCCCTCCTCATTCATGCATTCATTTTTAGGTCATTTAACATTTCATATTGCATTTCATCATGTCAATTAGAATCAGATCCAAGAAACTTTATTTAAAAAAATGAAAAAATGAAAAAAACGAAAAAAAAATGAAAAAAAAAAGAAAAAAGAATGAAAAAAGAATGAAAAAAAAATTAATTAAATAAATAAATAAATAAAATAAAATAAAAAATCTCAGACTTGGACCTCTCTCAAAAGCCCATTAAACTACCAATATTAGGCTATAAATACTAGAGTTTCATTGAAACAAAACAGACAGAAAAAGGAAGAGAAGCAAAACACTCTGAGGTTTCCTTGGAACAAAACACTGGACAAAACCTGGAGAGAAACCTGACAGAGAACTCAGAGCAGCCTCCAAACACTGAAGGGAACTCAACTGCACAGAATCACCTCTGCCTCACATAAACCCTAAAGATTGTTTTGTAAACCTCACGGGTGCAACTCAATTTCAATCAAGCTCTCCAATCAGGTTTGCCCTTATTCCCATTACCTTTGTGCTTTGAAGTTGAATACTCTGAATATTTGAGGTATGATGGATGAATTTCATTAGGTTTTTGCCCACGGGTTCATAATTATGTATGAATGTATAAATAATGTCTTGAATGCCTAATCGTTTAATTTCTGAAGTGTATGCCACAGAGTTTGAGGTTTCTGAAACCATACTGTTATCCATGAAAAAAATGCTTATCGTGTTTCACTAACCCTTTTGTTGAGTTTTTGTGAAGGCTCACATGACTTTTGCAGGGATAGCTTGCCTGGTGTTCCACTTTATTTGTGGGATACCACCTGGAGGTTTATTCTGATTACCTGTACTGACTCACTTTCTTTGATGGTGTTTAGCTTGGAAGGATCCCTGGGTTTCCCATTCCTCTAATTGTTGTTACTTCGGATCTTTATCCGCGTGGTACTTTTACATTTTTCCCGCATTTTACTACTTTCCTAGCTGGAAGACCTCGATAGGAGGCAATGTTTTTGTGTGTTTATTTTTTTTACAGGTTCCTTCGTCCAGGACCCTTTTTGCATGAGCATCCCTAACCCTACCAACTCATTGATTTTTCTTCTCCTAAGAACACGTTAACTCCTTCTACTACAGGCGAGTAAGTCTCCAAAGGTCGAGCATCCGGTAGATTGCGTAGTAACGTCGTTCGTCCAAAACCCAATCCATAACCCCGTAGTTAGCCGAACTACGGCTTGCTCTGATTCTTATTCCAGATGAGATACGTAGGCATAAGACGCGATGTCTTACCGAGCACAATTACCCTTAACCCCTAGGTAGCCAAGCTACGAAGACTTTGATTCTCATATTCAGATGAGATACGTATGCAGTGGATGCGACATCCGTGCGAGTCATTTTCTTTTGACCCCTTTTTTTAGTAAATAACACATTAGATAAACCCACACCCTTTAGACAAGAACTACAAAAGTGGATCCCGTAGAGTACTACGGATGCGTAAGGGTGCTAATACATTCCCTTCGCATAATCGACTCCCGAACCCAAGATTTGGTTGCGAGACCCTGTCTTGTCCTTTCCTTTTTCCAGGTTTACTTGGAGCGTTTCCTTTCCCTCCTTTGGGATAAATAACGCACGGTGGCGACTCTCTTGTCTTTCTTCGCCGATTGTTTTTTTTCGCATTCCATTTTTCAGGTTGCGACACTAACATACTTCTTATGGTCGTATCTGATGCAACAATATACAAAATCATATTCTTATTCCTACTAGGAGGTAACAAAATGGGAGACTTTGTGAGGTATTCTTTGATGGCGTCAAAAGCCTCATACTGCTCTTGCCCCCAATGAAAATTACTTTCCTTCTTGATCTTGAGTAATGGCGAAAAAACCTTCGTCTTGCCACTTAGATTCGATATAAATCTTCTCAAGAAGTTTATCTTCCCCAACAAAGACTAGAGTTGTTTCTTTGTCGACGGAGGCTTGAGATCCAAAATTGCTTTCGTCTTGTTTTGGTTGATCTTGATGCCTTTCTTATGTACCGCAAAACCTAAGAAGTCTCCTGCATGTACACCAAAAACACATTTTAATGGATTCATTTTTAATCCATATTTTCTCATCCTCTCAAATGAGCGTCGAAGGTGATCAAGATGATCATTTTCGGATGACAATTTTATCACGATATCATCAATGTACACCTGCATATTTTTTTCAATAAAATCATGGAATATGGCATTCATGGCTCTTTGATAGGTTGCTCGAGTGTTTTTTAAACAAAACGGCATCATAACCCATTCATATGTCCCCAAATCTCTAGGACATCGAAATGTCGTCTTGGGGACATCATTTTCTGCTATGAGAATTTAACTATAGCCAGAATAACCATCAAGCATACTCAAGTATTCGAAGCCTGCGGCTGAATCGACTAGCATCTCTGCCACATGCATCGAATACTCATCTTTTGGAGTAGCATTATTTAAATCTCTAAAATCTATACAGACTTTGAGAGTTCCATTTTTCTTAATAATATGTACAATATTAGCTAACCATTCGACATACCTTGCAGTTCTGGTGAACCGACTTTTAAGGAGTCTTTCAATCTCCTGCTTAATCTTTATAGTGACTTTGGGATCAAACCATCGAGGATGTTGCTTTACTGGCCTTTTTCCAAGTTGAATAGGAAATCGGTGCTTCACCACACTTCGATCTAGACCAGGCATTTCTCCATAGTTCCAAGCGAAACAGTCTATTTATTCTTTCAATACTTCGATCAGTTTAACCTTCATCTTTGACCCAACTTTAATGCTTATGTACGTTGGTCTTTTTGTGACTCAATCTCCTAGATCAATTTCTTCGAGTGGTTCTTGTGCTTTCATTTTTTGCAACTCATTCAATGGGTTTTTCTCAAACCCAAAGGCTTATTGTCAAAGATGCAATCAAGCCTCCGGCTTTCTGAAGCTGTTGTTTGGCCTTGTCGGCCATCTTCTCCCTCTTTGGCTTCGAAAGCTAAATTCTGAAGTCTCTAAACTTCTAGGGCCAACTTTATTTTGTCCTCAGCCAAATAGGCCGAAATTTGAGCTAAACATTGTGACTCAACAGTCATCTCCATCGACTGCAGGCCATCCCGTGGGTGGAATTACCATTTCAGGCTCCATTTCTTCAGCATCCCATATGAATTCATAGTCGGGATCAAGGTCCAAGAAGCGACATGTGTTGACTGAAGTGTAGGACCATGATTCTTTATCACAAGGTGCGATGTTTGCCAAATGTTGGCCGAAAGATTTCTTCAAGCCCTTGGCCTCATCAACCTTGTAATAACTCTGGTCAGCTTCGATATTTTCCATGATACCGTCCGTTCTCCATATTATGATCCTTTGATGTATAGTTGATGGTACCGTTCCTATTCCATGGATTCACTCCTTCCCTGGGAGTAAGTTAAAATTTTCTCTAGAATTTATTACCATAAAGAGCGTAGAGTGCGTCGTCGTGCTAACAGCTAGATCGACCTGGATAACACCAAGTATATTACTCGTTTTCCCCTCGTAGTTAGATAGAACCATATTATGTTGTCGGAGATCATCGTCGCATTTCCCCATCTTCTTGAACAAAGTGTTAGGCATTAAGTTGGCGGATGCACCACCATCTACGAATGCCTTATTCACTGATATCTCATCGACCTTCGCCCTTATGAAAAAAGGCTTCAGATGGTACATCATCCCTGGCCCAGGTCTTTCTAACATGGCTTTTTGCTCCTCGACCACGCCACTATTTATAATGTAATAGCACAATGGTTTACCTCAAACAGTTTCGTTTGGCATGAAGTCCTCCTCTGTTTCGGAGACTTCTGACACCATATCATATTCTGCAGGCAACACTGATATGATGCCACAGTTAACAACGAAATCTTCACCATAAGTGTCGTCATTAGAATCATCGTACGTATCCTCGTCGAACTGGGGAGAATATTCAGGTTCCCCCTCATCCGATTGAGGGGAGTATTCAGGCTCTTCCTCATTCAATTTAAGTGTGTCCTCCGACTCTTTCTCCTTCTCGACCTAAGGTGAACATTTCATACTTTGGGAAGATACCATCCCTTTTCTTCCTGTAGGGTCAACAATCATGGCATTTGACTGATTAGCCATGATCTTTCCTTTTTCTGCCCATACTCCTTTTGCGAGTTGCTTTTTTTGGCCAGAGGTTTCGACATGCTTCAACTACGAAGTCGGATTCTCTTTCCCAGCTTTTTTGTTCTACTGGTAGCGCCTCCATTGCGTTCTGGCCATTAGGTTTTTCCCCTTGTAGTTAGGAGAAACTACATACCCTCTTGTTTCGACCTTCTTTTCCGACGTCTTTGTTTCTTTTTCTAAATCTAACACTCTCCACTTTGGCCTCTTGCCCCCCTTCTGGTTCACCGATTCCACCCACTTCTCCTATGGGATATCCGATGGCGGAAGGAAAGTCTTTGGTCGAGGCTGCTGGAATTGCCTCCTGTATTCTTCGTTTTGACGTGGTGCTCCGTGTTTGTCGAACACGAATTTGGGGATGACAAACTTCTCTTCTTCCTGTGCCTTATTTTTGTCAGCTTCTAATCTTTCAGCGACTTTCTTGTCGAACACAACGTTACACCTTGGACATAGTATCGCTTTTAACCCACTTACTTTGTATTTCTCTTGGAAATCTGTTAGGTTTTCACCCGCTTGGGGATAAACTAATTCTAGTTCATCTTCAGTTCTCTTGTCGAAACCATAATGTAGTTTCAACCATTAATACTTCAAAAGATTCAACTAGCGAAACAACATCCAGAGACTCCATGAGACCATCAATAGTCTCCACCATCATACGTTTAAGAGGTTCAGAGTACAAGGCTTCTTCGACCTTCAGAGGATCAGAGTCCACTTGCATCTTTATCCTTTCGCCAAATTGAAGCCTTCCTTCTTTCAATGTTTTTTGCACCAAATCCCTGAAAAGAACACATTGATAAGTTTTATGACTAAGAAAGTTATGAAACTTACAAAATCCCCTTTTCTTTTTCTGTTCTAAAGGGGGATCCTTTAAACCCTGAGGAACAACGATTTGACCACCTTTAACCAATAAATCAAATATTTCGTCACACTTAGACACATCAAACATATAAATTTTAACAACGTATTTATCTGTTTTTATGCTTCGATGAGATTTTTCCTGTTTGATGGTTTTAATACTTTACACATGTAAGGAGGTCCAGGCTTGAGTTCAACCACATTAACCTCGCTTTCATCGACATACTCTTCATTGTTCGAAGAGTATTCCTCAACTACTATATAAGACACTTTCTCTTTCTTATGGTATCGACCAGTTTTGGTCTTTTCAGCTTTCAAGCATTCGATGTGTCGAACTCTATTAGCTAATTGCTCCATATCCCTCAGATACTGGGTATCCAACTTTCTGATAGAATAGTCTAAACCACATGCGGCTATCTCGACTAACTTGTGCTCAGGGACTTGAGTAAAGCATCTAGCTTTCAATAGTCTAAACCTGTTGAGGTACTGATCAACTGACTCAACGGTCTTTCGTTCGATGCTGGCTAGTTCTTTCAGACTTATTTTTTACTATCCCATGTAAAACTGTCCATGGAACAATCTCTCTAATTGCGTCCACGTTTGGACGGATTGTGGAGGTAGCATCATAAACCATGTGAACGCATTTTTTGTAAGAGAACTTGGAAAGCATTTCAACTTCAAATCCTCATTATTTTCTATGTCTCCAGCTTCGGTTTGATATCTGGCAACATGTTCGATGGTAGATTCTTCGGTATCTCCGACGAACTTGGTGAATTTTGGAACCTTCCACCCCTTAGGAAGTTCTGTTTGTAAAACAAAATCTAGTAAAAGAGAAGAGTATGTCGGCCTCTGCAGGCTTGAGTTTATCCCATTTCGCACCATGATCCGCTCGACAATAGTCTCTAAGTTTTACTCCCCAGCCGTTATCTACCTGACCACATGGTCATGATCCTGGTTCCTATTAACTAATACAACGGGGGGTTTCGAGCCACCCTAGGAATTGGTTCGACTTCCTGGTATTCTTGTTCGATCATTTCGTCTGCCATCTCCTCTTGTCGGACTGGGGTTTCTGGTGGAGGTGGAGGTGGGGGAGTCTGGCAAACTTGCGCTCTAGGAGCCCCTAGGAAATCCCCTATTCGGGTCATCTAAGTTGCTAGTTGTTGGTAACTCTGGGTCAAATCCTGAATTAAAGGTCTCAGTATGGTGCCCATTTACTGAGTTAACATGTGGATCATTTCATGATTACTTTCATCCATCTGTTGTCTCATGACTGCAACATAACTTGATGTGAAAGTTGGGATTGACTGAGATGACAATCCAAAACCCAGGGGTCGACCAAATTGTTTTTCCAATGGTTCAAACCCTTAGTAGCATGGGAATGTCGACGATGGTGTTTCGCCGAATGTCGAACCAATATTATGCATACTTGCCATAAATTCAGTTGGCATTCCCAACGTTCTGTGCATTAGGACTGTAAAACTGGGCATGTGTTGCCCAGAAGTTTCTGCTGTAGTCGGCGTCAGAGTTTGAGGCTGACACGGTGTTAGAATTGGTCCACTATATGCAGTCAAAACCGTAGGTATAATGCCGGAACCAACATCAATTGTTTGTGACGCGACTGTGTCTCCCCCCGAAGACGTTTCTTCGTGTGGTCGTGGTGACACCATCTTGCCATTATGTAGTTGCACATACTAAACACAACGGGTCCCACCGGGTGTGCCAATTTGTTTACGCAACAATCTCTAGCCTTCCTATCGAGGTTTACTTGCAGGACCGGCTACAAAGTCCTAGGCTGATATGTGTTAAGTATATGATGTGTCTGTTGATAAAGTGTTTGGAATACTAGAACAATAAGTGAAATGTTTACAGAATAGAGAAATGCAGTAATAGTAAGAAAGGGTAAAAATAAGATAAAGATGTAAATGAACAAATAAAATGAAAATAACTTGACAAGTTAAATGGTTTGAAAATAAATGTGGAAGCAAAGTACATTTTGGCAGGAAGTTAACTCTTTTCTCTCAAACGCTTGATACTTCAAGTGTTTTGCTATTGCAATGTGAGAAATGCCACCCTTAGAAATGAAAATCACATCTACTTAAATAGTAATAAAAAATAACTGCTAGGAGGTCATGATCCATTTATGATGCGCCACGTGTCGGAGCCTATCACCCATTTTCTACTTCCCACGATCACTTCCCATCATGGTACGCTTCCCTCCGATTTCGACAGAATCACCTCCTTTGTCGGCATAACTTTCTTAATTTCCCCCTTCATCAACTCTACTTTTGACCTCCTTTTGGTCATCCGAATTTCATCCTTCGCCGGGGTCAAAATTTGCCAGCTAACACCTTCCACACCAAAGTCATGCCAAAACCCTACAATAGACAACCAACAATGCCTTGCACCAAGTTGAACATACCAACAAACTTCATGACTCTGCTACAAAAAAATTCAAACCTGCAAATGGACCAAGTCAGGACCATGATGTAGAACAACCATGGACAATCAAAGCTTGCAACATACTACACCATGCTAGCAGACCAATTCACCAAGCATATGCACATCAACAACATTTCAAAACTAGCAGCAAATCATGCTAAGTCAACACAACATTCCTGCAACAAACTCTACCATCAAGCCTGCAATACAATATCTCATACCATCATGTGAATACCACACAAATCCCATGCCCTGACCTGCACCAATGCAACATCCCATAATTCAACCTGCAACTAATATAACAACATCAACCAACTTACATCAACTTGCAATGCACATATGCTACATAAATCCAAACTCTGCAATGTATACCACGACTGCAACATTTAACCAAAGTCAAAACTTGCAGAACAACACATATGTAGCAGGTCAAATAATGCCACTCAGAGCAAGGCCAAGGCAATGCATCATCAAACAACACCATCCTAATCCACCCTCAAAAAACCTACAACAATCCAAACATTCAACAAAATAAAACCCAATCCACTTATTCTTTATTTACTGCAGTAAAAACCTAAGAGGGTAAAAAACACAACATTCCACAACAAGACAAAGCAGACCAAGCAAGAAGGTACAAAAGTGCAGTGCACTTTTTAGAATCGAGTGACATTTTTGGACAAACATAATCTGCACCAAGAAAAGTCTAATATCCCTCTCCCTCTCAAAAATTGCAAAACCTACCTGTTCTACTATAAATCACGACCTTCAGGATGAATAAAGGTGTGGAGAGTTGCATATCGGGATTGAAATAAAAAACACTAAAATATCTCATACACCCCCAGAGAATAAGCAAAAGCATAATATGATAGAGGAAGGAGAAAAAATTACTTATTCCTTTTCTTTTCAAGTCATCTTCTCCGACAAGGTAGTGATCCAAACTCCTCGTTTGCTTACGTGTGAGTTACCACTGTGTAGAGTAGCCCTCAGGGAATCAAAGTCCTCAAGTTTGAGGCTTTGATTTCCTCTCTATCTTATTTAATTTTTTATTATGTTTCTAGGGTTCTTCCCGTTTTCCTTTGATTCTTCATTGTGTTTAGAAATTAGGATCAGTGGGTTTGATTTTCAAACTCAATAGAGTGAGGAGGAGGTTTTGACATGTTTGGTTGGAGGTTTGAGCTCCGCCCCCGCTGATGATGAGCTCCGACGCGTCAGAGCGGGAAAGGTTTCAAAAATTTGAAACTTATAGGGAGGGAGTTCATACTTCCCCTCTTCTTTTCCTCGTTTGGGCCTAATATGAGTGGGCCTCTCCCTTTTTCTATTTCGGCACCACTCATTTCTTAATCTCACCCCTATTTATTCAGGAGCGCGTTTACACATTAGCTGGGCAAGCTTGGCCATTTGGCCTGCAACCTCAAGGTTGGGGGTTCGAATCCAGGTGCCCTTGGTTTGCATTTTTCTCAGCCTTATTTTTATGTTTTCTTTCTTTTGTTTTACTTATTTTATTATCTTCCTTTTAATTACTTATTTTTAATACATCTCAACAGCCTGACCAATTGCCCAGCCAAAAAACTCAAGTCACTACCTCAGCTTCACAAGCATGCAACTTTCACCTCAAAGCTCCTTTTAACTTGATTCTTTTTGCATCATGTTCTACTCCATGAAGTGATCATTTGGCTCAAATAAAATTGTAAAACACATGAATGGATTGAATTTGGCCTAAGCATGAACATGGTAACCTAAACTTTATTTTGCACCGTGATCTATAATGTGGGATCATGCCAAAATCAACTCGGGACCACTTCTTACACGTGCAAACTTGTTTCCCATGACCAAACGCATCTGACCATAATATGAAATGACTTGCAAAGCTCCAAAATCACGAGTTTGGTGCCAAATTTTCACACGGTTTAGATCTGAAAATTTTCAAGTTGATTCACACGAATTAAGATACATTCCACATGTATTTGAATCCAGACACATTTCCTATAAATAGAGTAAGCTTTTTCCTTAATTTGAAAGCTTTGAAAGCCAAAGAAATTCTGAAACCATTGGAGCCTAATACCTCAAACAACCATCCATTCTCGTTTTTTATTCAAGTCTTTTTGCTTCCATTTCTTTGCCCAAAATCATTCATCGGCATCATCTGAAGTTGTCTGAAGCATTGTTGTGGTCTGAATCCTCCTACAACCTTGCTTCTAGATCCACCATTGTTGACTTATGAAACTCCAAACGAAAAGGTAGATATGAGTTACAACTTCAACAAACAAGTTACCACACTCTTCGTCTTGTTCCACTGATCAAAAGTCCTCTCCTAACTGGGATTTATCTATTGATTTAGTTATTTAATTTTACTTAGAAGAACTAGGGTTCTTCATGAGTTTGAGAAAATTCTCCATGCTCAGAGGTAATCAATGGCTCTGATGCAAGGAGACATGAATGATGAGATGTTTAGCAACATAATCCATGCTTGATTCATGTTAAAAAACGGAGTTCATGAAGTTGCAAAATTAAAAATACATAGGTTGAAGATGAAGTTATTTGCGCGCTTTATAGGGAAATTCAAACTCCCCATCCAATTAGGACACGCCACATGACCTAGCCATTATATTCAAATGTTTTAATTTCTTTTTTTATTTCATTTAATTTCCTTTTCTTCCAAAATTAATTTTAAATATCTCCTTTATTCTTTTTTAGTGCAACTTTTTTTCATAATTTTATAAAAATATTTTCTATCACATACAATTTTTGAATAGTTTTTAAAACTCATTTTGCATTTAATTCATCTTTTCTCTTATTTTTTTATTTTATTTTATTTTATCATTTTTATTTTAATCATTTTTAAACATTTTTTATCCCAACTTTTGAGGTCAACTCATTTATATTTTTTTTGACCTTCTCAATTTTTCTTGGACTTTCATTTGATATTTTGATGCCTCTTTGACACTTTCTCTTTTATTAATCATTATTAAATCATTCTAATAATTTTTTTTATTTTCATTTGATGTTTTAAATTGAGTTGATTGCTTGGTTGATGGATTCTTCCACATCTCAAATCATTGATAGATGGACTTGAGATTGATTCAACCTTATTTGATCCAAAACTGTTGATAGATGATCATGAATCATCTTTAACACTTTGCATCAATGATAGGTTAACCCTCGATGTGCCATATTTTGAGTCCTTCGATTTATGGATAGAATAATCCGTATGCGGTTGCCTTGACTCTCCTCTTCACTCTTTCTATCTTCATCCCCTTTTTATTTTTGCTTTGATCATTGTGTTACATATTGTAGGAGATTAACTTTGTGTTATTTCTCTAACCCTTCTAACACTTACATTGTTATTGACTGACCTCAGATTGGTACGACTTCTTTATAAGCCTACTTATGATTTCTTAACATAGCACTAAATTGTCCCGATACAACTAATTGACCATTAACTCCTAACATTACTTTGTGCTTTTTACTTTATTACCATTTAATTCTTTCCCTTTAATTCAAGTCATTTAGTTTATGTTATTTACTTTTATGCACTTTACTTTTATTACTTATTACTCATCATATCACTCCATACTCTATTCATCTTGGCATACTCATTTGTTGCTTCTTATCTTGTTTGATTTATATGCTTGTTAATCTTAATGAATCAAAACATGATAAAGCGACTTTGACTTGATCTTAAACCTATGCTTGAATTGGAGTGTTTATGACGTCTTTGGACTTTGGACTTAGGTCTTAGAACCTTTGCTTAACTTGGAGTGAGCCTGGACTCATGGACCTTATGGACACTTTGATTTGCCTTTGCTCCTATGGAACAATTGAGCTTGTGTTTTGGTTCATCTGCTTTACGCCTCTTGTCTATTATATTCATCTGCTTAGGCTTATCACACATTTGCACACACATGACTTTCTATTGGGCTACCTAACAATGAGACATGGGACAATAAACTTTACACCCACATGACTTTCTCTTGGGCTACCTAACAATGAGACCCTAGGCTAGTCTTTGTATGATCATGCATTATGTTTGTCCATCAATCATATTCCCTTTTGATTTAGCTTGACCAAAGTCTTTTTGATCAACTAAATCCTTTCATCTATTATCATATTCCCCTTTGTCTTTGTCAAGTGACCATAAGTCCCTTGGTTACTTGATGGGACTTTCCTCTGTCACTTTGGAGCTTCAACCTCCCAACAAGTTCAAAGACCTCAGTCGACTACAACTTTTCTCAGTAGCTCTCAGTCATCTGACTCATTCCCACAAACATCTTTGAGAACCTTTTTTAACAACTTATCCCACCTTGATTAGGCTTGCATGCCATGAGCCTTAAGTAATAGAAAATGATGAGAGGAGATATTCCCTACCCTTTTCTAGAATATATCTGAGCACATGATGCAATCCCTAGCTTCTCAGAGTATTCATTTTTATTCATAAACTTTAGTGGAATTCCAGTCAATTTGCTGACAAGTCTGTAACTAGCCATGTGGCTCCTTTCATCTCTCTTTTTGGTTTAAACACCATTGCAAACACTTTCCTTTCCTTTAAGGTTGACACCTTCATGGTTATTCCCTGGGTTGACACCTTCATGGTTATTCACTGGGTTGACACCTTCATGGTTATTCCCACTTTCTTTTAGGGTTGACACATTCATGTTTATTCCCTGGGTTAACACCTTCATGGTTATTCCCACTTTCTTTTAGGGTTGACATCTTCATGGTTATTCCCTAGGTTAACACCTTCATGGTTATTCCCCTTTCTTGGTTTAAACACCTCTTCTATACCATGTTAGACCCAGTGCTTTGGTAAGACCCTTTTCATTTGAGTCTCAGGCTTCGACAAGTTCTTGTTTTTCTTCCTTACCATGTTAGATCCAGTGCTTTGGTAAGACACTTGTCATATGAGTCTTAGGCTTTGATAAGTTCCTACTTTTATTCCTTACCATGTTAGACCCAATGCTTTGGTAAGACCCTTGTCATATGAGTCTCAGGCTTTTACAAGTTCCTACTTTTCTTTCCTTACCATGTTAGTCCCAGTGCTTTGGTAAAACCCTTGTCATGCGAGTCTCTGACTTTGACAAGTTTCCTTTTTTCTTTTGGTTCAAACACCACCCCATATCATATCTCTCTTTCAGTTTTTGTCCTCTGAACTATGGAGCTATGACTTCCTTATTGAATTATGAGGATACGTTGGTACAAGGATCCGAATCCTTGGCGAGCACCCTTATCCATCATTCTTTCCTCTTCCCTTTTTTCTTTCTCTTGTTCCACGAACTACGAGGCTCTGACTTTTCCATTTCACCATGAGAATACGTAGGCATGAGGGCCACAATCCTCCTCGAGCACTCCTTTCCTTTCCTTTTTTCTGTTTTGCAGGTACATGAAGATAGTAATACCCATCCAAGCAAGAGCACTCAAAACGGTTCCCATGGAGTACCATATATGTGAGGGGTGCTAATACCTTTCCCCTGCATAACCGATTCCCTTACCCATTTCTCTGTTTTCCCCTGGGTTTTATCAATATTTTCCCTTCCCTCTTTTAGGATAAATAAAGTTCGATATTGACTCTATTGTACCTTCGAGCCTACGAAGCATTCGGTGGGCATATTTCAGCTAGCTTCAGTTGGCGACTCTGTTGGGCATTGTAACCTAGTTGCTAAGAGGAGTCGAAATTAATTTTGTTTGTTTTTGTTTGCTTGGGTATTTATGTTCGTGTTTGCTTGCTTTTAGCTTTTATGTTGTTTATTGCTTTAGATTTTCATATTTTTGGTAACCATGTTCTATGTATTTCTGTTGTACTCTCTGTGGGTGGGGGCTGATGTTCCATGAGAAAAGCTATGTACCTGAGCTTGATTATAAACATAGGATAACATCGTGATTATATTCGTGGAGACCTACTTGGAGTTAGTCCTTGTTTATGGTTGAGATGAGACGTCACACCTAGAGTAGATCCTTTTGAGAGCATCATTGTCCGACGAGTCATTCGTTTTAGGCAATAGTTTCTTAATGGGGATCCATGACTCTAGGGGCCTTTTTAGGGTTACCTTTGAAGATTAGTTCACACTTGTAAGTGGGATATTGGGTTCTTTTGCAGGAAAATAAGACCTTGTTGTCATACGGTGAACTGGACTTTTTGTTTTTTAATCGCGATGTCGCGGTTAGCAAGAGTCGCCACCGACTTTTCTTTTATCCCATAAGGAAAGGTGGAAAAGAACAGGAAAGACCTTAATTTAGATTCTTAGGTTCGGGAGGTACTTTATACAAAGGGAAGGTATTAGCACCCTTTATATCCATGGTTATCCATGGGCTCTTAATTGCTCAATCATTTATGTTTTCTAGTTTGAAAAAGGTGGTTGAGAAATGTGTGAAGGATGTTTTGAAAAGGGAGAATTTAACTTTGTGATGATTCTTGCATGAATGTATACAAAGTGGTTATCTCGTTTAGTGTTTTGAAAGTAGTTTAGAAAAATATAACTCGGCAATGATCCTAGTACGGATGTATGCTAAGTGGTGATTTTCCAAAAGGATGTTTGAAAGGTGTGAGGTGTGAAAAGTATTTTTTAGGTTATGAATGAGCAATTAAGGTTATACCTGTCCGAGGTCTTTCCGGGCATTTCCTATCCTTATGAGGGTAAAACTGTCCTTACTATTGAGAAGTAAGTAGTTTATCCTTTGGATGTTAAAGGGTCATCGTAGGGTCATCGATTGGTCATTGAAGGCAATAGTTGTGAGGATACCTTAGCATTCGAAGGGACTATCATCATTTAACCGTAGGCTGCACCGAAGGGTCATCGAGGGACAAAATCGTATTTCCGAAGGCAACATCCGAGGGACCATGATTTATTTTATGATGATTTAATCGAAGGGCCATTGCTAAGTGTATCCCCACATTCGCGGGACATGACCGTATTACGTAATCGTGGGGTAATAAAGAGAGGTCCGGTAGGTTTATTTAAAGTCCATATTTTAAGTTCATTAGGTAATTATGATGATTCCGCATTAAATCGATACATTAAAATCAATACATTAAGAATCAATACATTAAAATTGGTTAGGCAATCAATATGAATTTTCACGTTAAAGTGAAATAATTTAGAATCCATCTCCATGAAAGTCTTCCACACATAAAGTGGAGTACCTAGCCAGCCACTTCCTTGAGAATATGCGAGCTTTAACACAAATTAAACACACGGGTGAGAATACCAAGTTAAAGTGCAATTGAAAATTGCACTACAGAATGAACATGATAGTCACAAGGCCAAATAATGCATGATTACAATAAGACAAACATAAAACGAAACATGAGAACAGCTACTGGTACGTTCGCCTCTGCTTCGCCTAGCGAAGGCTTAGCGAATATTCGCTCCAGGCTCGCTTAGCGATGTGCTAGCGAGCGGCCACAGATTTTGAGTTTTGGCAATCGTACCGTCTCCGGAACCTTGAATTATGACATTAAATTACAGGCACAGCATGGATAGCATTCATGATGTTCAAGCATACTTAAATTTGCATGTGAAATCAGGTTACATATCAAAATTTAATCATGATGCATTATGTAGGTAACGGTTATCAATTGGAAGAATATAACAGCGATAATACGCAAACCTGTTTGCAATTGCTATGTTGAACTGATCACTCTAGGTATCGGATTGAGCTGGGCGGTGGTAGCTTCGAGGCGGGTGAGCGGTCAGCAGGGTTTCTGTGTTTCTCCCTCTGGGTCTGTGGTCTTTTTCGTGGCTGAGGAGCTGGTATTTATAGTAGTAGTGGTGGTGACCTAATGGGCTTAAAATGAGGTCCAAAACTTCAGATTTTCGCAAGCTTCGCTAGGCGAAGGAATTGCTCGCCTAGCGAGCAAGCTAGTTCTGGGCTTTTTCCTGGATCTGATGCTTCGCTGGGCGAGTGTCATGATGAAAGTGTTCGCTAGGCGAAGGGACTGCTCGCCTAGCGAGCAAGCTATTTTGGGCCGCCTTTGGATTGGGCCTATTGTGAGCTGGGCTTTTGTCCATTCGATATCAGTGCCTTGCAGAGCAAGTCAGAGGGTATTGAGGAATGCTTTGAAATATCGACGGGCAAATTTTTGGGTATGACAGCTGCCCCTGTTCAATATTCTTGAACCGAGAGAGTAGAATGGTATGTGTCGTTCGTGGTCTGGAGGTGAAAGATTATTGAACACTAGAATGCCCCAAAAATTTGCGCCTATCCATTAGTCTTGATGGGGATGGGCTTAGAGATGCCATCCAGGAAGTTTGATGACGAGCTTTCGATTGTGTCGTACATTAGACGATGTCTGAAGACATGGATGTCATACCGGTCATACGCTAGACCGTATAATGAATCATCCATCATGCTGTTGCCTTCGCTGGGGAGTCAGCGTGCTATATACTGCTGGGGATGAGGGATCAGAAATGTACCTGTCCGAAGGTAGCATCTGAGTAACAGAATGTGCCGTTCATTAGGCTGAATCTGCTTTAAAAGGGAGTAGTCGTATACTAGACTACCATTCAGAAATGAACCTGTCCGAAGGTAGCATCTGAGTAACAGAATGAGCCGTCCGTTAGGCTGCCTACGCTGCTTTAAGGGAGTAGTCGCATACTAGACTACCATTCAGAAATGTACCTGTCCGAAGGTAGCATCTGAGGGGATGAAGGTCTAACTTGGTCGTACATTAAACCATATCTGAGCAGAATGAGCCGTCCGTTAGGCTGAATCTGCTGAAAAGGGAGTAGTCGTATACTAAACTACCATTCAGAAATGCACCTGTCCGAAGGTAGCATCTGAGTAAGGGAGTAGCCGTATACTAGACCACCATTCAGAAATGTACCTGTCCGAAGGTAGCATCTGAGGAGATGAAAGTTTAACTTGGTCGTACATTAAACCATATCTGAGCAGAATGAGCCGTCCGTTAGGCTGAATCTGCTGAAAAGGGTAGTCGTATACTAAACTACCATTCAGAAATGTACCTGTCCGAAGGTAGCATCTGAGTAAGGGAGTAGCCGTATACTAGACCACCATTCAGAAATGTACCTGTCCGAAGGTAGCATCTGAGGAGATGAAAGTTTAACTTGGTCGTACATTAAACCATATCTGAGCAGAATGAGCCGTCCGTTAGGCTGAATCTGCTGAAAAGGGAGTAGTCGTATACTAAACTACCATTCAGAAATGTACCTGTCCGAAGGTAGCATCTGAGTAAGGGAGTAGCCGTATACTAGACCACCATTCAGAAATGTACCTGTCCGAAGGTAGCATCTGAGTAAGGAGTAGCCGTATACTAGACCACCATTCAGAAATGTACCTGTCCGAAGGTAGCATCTGAGTAAGGGAGTAGCCGTATACTAGACTACCATTCAGAAATGTACCTGTCCGAAGGTAGCATCTGAGGAGATAAAGGTCTAACTTGGTCGTACATTAAACCTTACTTGAGTTGTTGAAGATCAGAGTGGATCGTACGTTAGATCGTATCTGAGCTGGAGGTCCAAATGGGTCGTACGTTAGACCATTGGAGTTGCAGAATGAGCCGTACGTTAGGCTGTATCTGAAGAAGAAAGTAGTCGTACGCTAGACTACACCCCGGAATATACCGTACGCTAGGCAGCATCCGAGGATTTCCAAGGTCCAAATGGGTCGTACGTTAGACCGTGTTGGAGTTGCTAAAAGCCAGAATGGATCGTACGTTAGATCGTATCTGAGCTGAAGGAGTCATATGTTGGGCTGAATCAGAATGAACCGTATGTTAGGCTGTATCATAATATTTGTTGTATTTGCAGTGAATATCTGGGGTGGGCTTAGAGATGCCACCATTGGGAAGATGTCAGAACGTTCGTCAGATGGATTATATCTGAGAGCTGTATTCGAATCTTGAATGCGATCAGAAAGATAATCAGCCTGAAAAATAAAGTTAGTTTCATGCAATGTCATGATGCATGCGTGTGCCGTGATATGATGTGATGGATGAATTATGCGTCCGGAATAAATGCGGGCATTGTATGCATGTATATGTTATGAAATGATGCGGAATGAAAATTGTATGTAGGTGTGTAATATGAAATGATGTAATGAATGCATTAGGCGTCTGAACATTCTTCTAGGGAACACTACTGGGGAGATAAATCTCAGTCTGCCGGTCGGAGACATTGGTATTGATGACCCTGTCTCGGCTGGGGGATGCTTGATTTCTGTCTGACGGTGAAAACACTCCACAGAGCCTGGCTGGGGATGGAAAAGATGACCCATTTGTCTAGTAATGCCACTCTCTTCTGGGGAATAATTGGCATTGCCGGGGAATCGAATCAACGGATTCATTGGAAAGCATGGTTAGACCTTCTCCTTGGTCCTGAAGTCTCGTAGTAATTGCAATTTCCATTTTAGGCATGTATTTTTGATAAACATTGATCATATTCAAATGCATATATCAATTCAAATTAAATCAATGGACGTTTATGCAAACAAAACAGAAAAGTAAAATAACAACATTTTTTCCGAAATGAAATGGTATTGATTTTGAAAGAGGGCCTATAAACAGGCAATTTGTGTACAAGGAGACAGAAATCCTAGTAAGAGGAAATTGTCAAGAAAACAAAGAGAAAGCTATGCAGAAAAAGTCCTATTGATTCTAATTCCACTACTGTCATCATGTCTTCAGGCATCTCATCTCCTGCTGTCGGATAGAGGTGATTGGCTTGTTCAGTCCCTTGAACTTGGTTGAAGCTGACAGAAAACGGGACATAGTCATACGCTTTAATCCCTAATTTTTGCCTGGACCGCCTTTTCAGGTTTCAGTCCACCGGGATACCCCTTTTTGCCCAAGCCGCCTTTTCAGGTTTTCGACTTGCCGGGTGCACGTCTTTATATGTTTATCCCTAATTTTTGCCCGAACCCTTTTGGTTCGCCGGGATGCCCTTACTTTTGCCTAGGTACGTCGACCTAGCGGGTCTCTGTTATGCGTAGTATTTTTTAACTATGTCCGCGTTCACAGGATGCGGGAAGTCTTCGCCATCCATTGTAGCAAGTATCATGGCTCCACCGGAGAATACCTTCTTAACCACAAATGGCCCTTCGTATGTGGGAGTCCACTTGCCTCTGGGATCACCCTGTGGTAGCATGATACGCTTTATCACCAAGTCGCCAATTTGATACCTCTGTCTCTTGACTCTTTTGTTAAATGCCTGAGTCATGCGCTTCTGATACATCTGCCCGTGACAAACAGCCGCAAGTCTCTTCTCATCAATCAAATTTATCTGATCGAGTCGAGTCTGAATCCATTCGTCTCGTCTAAACCCGCCTCTTTCATGATCCTTAGAGAGGGAATCTGAACTTCCACTGGTAAAACGGCTTCCGTTCCGTAGACTAAAGAGAAAGGAGTTGCCCCTGTCGAAGTGCGTACTGAAGTGCGATAACCGTGGAGGGCAAACGGTAACATCTCATGCCAGTCTTTGTACGTTACTGTCATCTTTTGTATGATCTTCTTGATGTTCTTATTAGCAGCCTCTACGGCGCCATTCATCTTTGGCCGGTACGGGGAAGAGTTATGGTGTTTAATTTTGAACTGCGTGCAGAGTTCAATGATCATCTTGTTGTTCAAATTAGTACCATTGTCAGTGATAATCCTTTCAGGGATGCCGTATCGACAAATAAGGCTATTCTTGACGAAACGTGCCACCACATTCTTGGTGACAGAAGCGAATGAGGCTGCCTCTACCCACTTGGTGAAGTAATCAATAGCGACGAGAATGAAGCGATGTCCATTAGAAGCCGTGGGTTTAATCTCTCCAATCATATCGATGCCCCACATTGCAAAGGGCCAAGGCGCTGTTACACAACAATGGAGCAGGAGGCATATGTACTTTGTCCGAATAGATCTGACACTTATGACAGGTTCTGGAATGATGGTGGCAATCAGCTTCCATGGTAGACCAATAATACCCTGATCTCAGAATCTTCTTGGCCATTGTATGTCCATTAGAATGAGTCCCAAAATACCGTCATGCATGTCTTCCATAATCTTTTCTGCTTCCTTTTTATCCATACAGCGAAGCAGAGTCGAGTCATGATTACGTTTGTATAACACTCCCTTACTCAGAAAGAATTTAGCGGAGAACTTCCTCAGGAATTCCTGTCATTGATGGATGCCCCTTCAGGGTATTCCTGAGCTTCTAAATATCTTTTTACGTCGTGGAACCAAGGTTTTTCCCGTACTCCCTCAGTGTTAAGTTCGTAACAGTATGCCGGTTCATCTAGTCGCTCAATGGTAATCCTGGGGGCTTCCCCGTCCCATCTGACTCTGAACATAGATGACATGGTAGCTAATGCGTCTGCTAACTGATTCTCTTCTCGTGGAATATGTTCAAATGTAATCTCTTCAAAGTATGGGATTAATGTCATTACCTGCTCTCGATAAGGGATGAGATTTGGATGTTTAGTATCCCATTCTCCTTTGATCTGACTGATTACCAAGGCCGAATCTCCGTATACGCTCAAAAACTTGATTCGCCAATCTATAGCAGCTTTGAGTCCAAAAATACATGCTTCATACTCAGCCATATTATTGGTACAATGAAAACATAGTCTAGCTGTGAAAGCGTATGGTAACCCTCGGGAGAAATGAGTACAACCCCAACACCATGGCCCAATGCATTAGAAGATCCATCAAAGACCATAGTCCATCGGGATCTCCCATTCGGGTCCTTCATCTGGTTTAGGTTTTCCATTATCAGTAACAAGCATGACATCCTCATCTGGGAACTCAAAATTCATAGATTGGTAATCGTCCACCGCTTGATGAGCCAAATGATCAGCTAGCACGCTTCCTTTGATTGCTTTCTGGGTAGTATACTGGATATCGTATTCCGTTAAGATCATCTGCCATCTCGCTATTCTTCCGGAGAGGGCAGGCTTCTCGAACATGTATTTTGATGGGATCCATCCTAGAAATCAACAAAGTGGTATGATTCAACATATACTGTCTTAGTCGGCGAGCAGCCCAGGCCAAAGCACAGCAAGTTCTCTCGAGCAGTGAGTATCTTGTTTCACAGTCGGTAAACTTTTTGCTCAGGTAGTATATGGCATGCTCTTTTCGACCAGACTCGTCATGTTGCCCCAATACCCCCCATTGAACTTTCTAACACGGTCAAATACATGATTAGAGGTCTTCCTTCGACTGGTGGTATCAGAATTGGAGGTTCCTGGAGATATTTCTTGATTTTGTCAAAGGCTTCTTGGCATTCGTCATCCATATCATCTCTGATTCCTCCTTGATTCCTCAGTAATTTGAAGAGGGGTCTACAGGCAGCGGTCAAGTGGGAGATAAATCGGGCAATGTAGTTCAAGCGTCCCAAGAAACCTCTGACCTCTTTCTCCTCCGTACGGGGAACTGGCATTTCTGAATAGCCTTCACTTTAGCCGGGTCAACCTCAATTCCTTTACCACTGACAATAAAGCCCAAGAGTTTACCGGATCTTACTCCAAAAGTGCATTTGTTCGGGTTCAATCTCAACTTGTATTTCTTCAACCTCTCAAACAGTTTTGTATAAATGATCGAGATGTTCCTCTTCAGTATGAGATCTAGCTATCATGTCATCCACATATACTTCTATCTCACGATGAATCATATCATGGAACAAAACCACCATAGCACGCTGGTACGTTGCCCCTGCATTCTTTAAACCAAATGGCATTACTTTATAACAACGTGCCCCATTGCGTCACAAACGTAGTTTTCTCCATGTCCTCAGGCGCCATCTTATCTGGTTGTAAACCTGAGAATCCATCCATGAATGAGAAAACACCTTGTGTTGAGCGGTGTTATCTACCAGAACATCAATGTGCGGGAGTGGAAAGTCATCCTTGGGACTCGCTTTATTCAGGTCTCGGTAATCTACGCACATTCGCACCTTACCATCCTTCTTTGGCACTGGTACCCACATTAGCAACCCATTGAGGATAAGAAGTAACGCCAGAAAACCTGCATCAAATTGTTTTCATCACCTCGGCTTTGATTTTCTCAGACATTTCAGGACGCATGCGACGAACTTTTGCTTAACAGGACGACATTCTTCCCTCGTTGGCAGTCGATGCACTACTATATCGGTATCCAGTCCTGGCATGTCTTCATAAGACCAAGCAAAAATCTCTACATAGTCATGCTCTGAATCACCTTCTCTTGACACTGTTTTCCAAGCCTGCTCCTATTTTGACTTCTTTCTTGTTTACTTCAGTGCCCAGATTTACAGTCTCAACTGACTCCTCGTGTGGCTGTATAGTCCTTTCTTCCTGCAGTAACAGTCTGGCAATTTCTCCAGGTACTTCACAATCTTCCTCACTTCCATCCTCGGCTTGGTAGATCGGATTTTCAAAGTCATAATGAACAGTAGTAGAACTATTGTCAACAGGATCCAGAGTGGGTATGGATCTGCAATTCGTTACGTGAGTGTGTGTAAGAAAACATAGCTCGTTTGGAAGATGATAGAAAAGATAAAGAGCGCAATATTTGAATGCAAAAGTCCATTGATTTATTTGAATATGAATATGCTTATGAAGATGACAAAACCCTTAACAAATTAGCTATTGTGCCCCGGGCATAGACACAACGCTTGGAGAAGTTCAATTGTAAAAAAACAAAAATTTGCAATACTAAATGGACAATAACAATTACTCCTGACTAAAAAAGAAAGGATCGGATAGTGTCTTCAGCTTTCCAATTATTGAGTCCGTCGCCAATTGTTGGGAAAATCCAGCTATCCAGGTCGCAATCACTGTCAGCATCTTCTACAGCATTGATTTGATCTTTGACCATCTTTTCCGAGCTAAATCCCAGACCAGATTTATCAGACTTGTAGGGTATGTTGATCAGTTGACCCCAACCAGTACAGCCACCATCTTCAACCACAGCTTGAGCGTCCTTCAGGGAGACCATGGCAGGAGGAGCTCGAATAACCTCGGGCACAAGGGGAGTTGGCTTAAGGACAGGACTAGGCGGAGGAACCACTTCAAATGACTGGGACGGGTCTCGAAGAATTCACCATCCATCTCAACGTATCTGAAGGTATGCACACTACTGACAATGTATTCTTCTTCCCCCACACACAGTGATGATCTTACCCTCTATTGGATACCTCACTTTTGATGGAGAGACGAAGCTAAGCACCTGCCTCATGAATCCAAGGGCGTCCCAGTAAGCAGGGAGTAGGCAGGACGAATTGTTCATTACATAAAAGGTAGTGTTGAAGACTTGAGGTCCTATCTTGATAGGGAGAACAACTTCGCCGTGGACAACACTCTTTGCACCATCGTAGCCCGCACACAACAATGTCACTAGGCTTCAGTTCAACGCTCTTGCAGTCAAGTTTATCGAGCACGGCTTTCGGTAGCACATTCAAAGAAGAGCCATTATCGATCAACACATGGGACAAGGTGATCCCTTTACACTCAATAGAAATATGCAGGGCTTTATTGTGATTCTTCCCTGCCGGTGTCAGGTCAGCATTGGAAAAAACCTAGGCCATCGTCAACAGTCAGGTTAGCAACATAGTTTTCAAACTGATCGACGGAGGTCTCCTGAGTTACATGGGCAGTCTTCAGGAATTTTGTCAAGGCATTGGCATGAGATTCAGAAGATAACAGCAAGGACAACATCGAGATCTTAGACGGGGTATGCCCCAACTGTTCTACCACATCAAAATCACTCTTGCGGATGATTTTCAGCACTTCTTCCATTTCTCGTTTGGCAACGTCTTCAGTAGTAGCTTCGATCGGTGCCCCTGACGGGGAAGGGTTGACCGGTTCCTTTCCTCGTTTTTCGAGAACTGGAGGTGAGATCTCTTGGAGAGAAGATCCTTCCGCTTCGAGTAACTTTACTAGTCCCCACATGTCATTAGGATTAGCAGAATCACCAACTTGCTGCTTACGCCATGGATGTAAACATCACCTCCATAGTTCCACGGAATGGCTTTGCTTGAAGAATACGGTACTGGCCAGGGGCAGTGATGATTAGAGGAGCTACCTGGGCTCAACAATAATCTTCACAGGTATTCTGGGAGCAGTAATCTTCACTGGAACCTTGGACCTCGCAATCACAGATACTTCTTCAATAGGGTTTTCCGTCTTAGAAACCCTTTCAAAGAGATTGTACGATCCTCCATCAGCCGTTGAATACCATCTTCAATTTCAAACAGTCCTTGGGCCAGAGTACAAAGATTGCAATCTTCAGTACAACCTGGAAATAACCAGCTTGCAATAAATTCCTCTTTAGAGCGGAGAGGAGATGTTAAGTCCCCACAGCAGTGATGAGAGAATCGTCATCGAGAGCATAACAGCCTTGTCATGATTAGGCATAGGAGCAGTGATGACATTAGGAGTCTCCGGAGGCTCGAACTCAATTTCCCCAGCGGCGATCATGTCCCTGAATCTTATTCTTCAACAGCCAACAATCGTTTGTATCATGCCCGGGGCTATCGGAGTGATATGCACACCTGGCATTGGGATTATAACGAGGCACGAAGCAGTGTTGACACATTTGCAGGAGGACCTCTGAGAGTGATTAAATTACCTTCACATGCTTTGCAGTGCGTGGGCTAAAGTCATATTGATCTTGGTAAACTGCCTTCTTGGTCTGTCTTATATCTTTGCTGGAAGTTTTGAGCTGGCGGGGCTGCGATTGTCACTGCTCCAACGGCGTGGTCACCATTTTTCCTACTATGGTTCTTTTGACCATACACAGCATTCGATTCATTCTTCCCATGGTAGGACTTTTACTTGCTTGTAGAAGTAGCCGCCTGTAACTTTCCACTTCGAATGCCGCTCTACCACCCGTTCACCTGTCAGTATAGTTCAGTGAAACCTGATGAAGAACTCCCAGTAAGTGGCTGTAGAATGGGCCAGTCAGGGTACCCATGAACAGGTCTACTAATTCTCGGTCCGTCATAGGGGTTGACCCTGCCTGCCAAATCTCTCATTTCTGAGCATACTCTTTGAAGCTTTCTTTATATCCCATGGCCATATTCTACACTGTAGCCGGTAGGTGCTAATTCAGACATTGTACTGGTACTTGCTTATAGAAAGTTGTTGCTAAATCAGTCCAGGTGCGGATGTCAGAGCTCTCCGACTGATATACCATTCCAACTGTGTGCCAGACAGGCTCTCTTGGAAGAAATGAATCCACAGCTTCCTATCAGGGTATGCGGCTGAATCTTTCTCACATAAGCCCTTAGATGTATCTGAGGACAAGACGCACCATCGTACTTAGTGAAAGTGGGGATTTTGAATTTGCGGGGAAGCGGTCACATCGGAGGGACCAACCCAAACTTTCGAATCCCAGACCAGGTGTCTTCTGACCCTCCATGGCTAGCATGCGTTCCTCCAGCAATTTATACTTATCATCCCTTGGAGAGTACTTTCATTTTCATACTCTTCATCGTCATCCTCAGGGTTAGAGAAATCAGCATTCTCCTCCTCTGAATCATTTTCCGCCCCCTCTTCTGGGCCATTCGGGATTCCAATTTTGATTCCGTAGCCTGTCCTTTGCCCTTCTTCCCGGGTTAATGAAACTCACAACTTCTTGTCTTTCCTCTTTTCGACCAAAAGAGCCTTCAGTTCCTCCTGCCCCTTGATAAGCTTAGCATCATCTCCTTGATTGAGCATTCTGAGTCTGGAGATCTTTGACAGTTTGTTCGAGATCCATTTTTTCTTTTTAGAGGCAGACCGTGAGATATGGTCCTTTAGAATACCTGTTATGCAATGTTAGTTATGCTATGCACGTATGAAATGTTTTCAAGGACTTTGAATTTTACTTTGGTAAATCACCAATAAGAGAGAAATGTTTATTGCTAACTTTTTTTTTGATCATGTTCATCAAAAGGAACAATACTAAGATACAATGAAAGCCAAGTCTCCAAGTTGGCGACTTCTTCTTTTTGGCGAAGATATGCATTGAGTCTTCGTTCCTCATTAAGCTGACTGGTGAGCTCTAGTACTTTCTTCCTTTTCTGCATTGAACGAGCTTCGAAAGTATCTCTCTGCTCTCTCCTCCCTCACTGGGTCCAGGATCTTTTCAATTCCTCAACATCAGTAGGCATATCTGGATAAGGAATGATCGGGAAGTACCTCCTTCGACCTCATGATTCAACAATCAATGGTCCGACTGCAAGATAGGCATGACAAGTTCACGATCTCTGGCGCGTAACCCATCTGAGATAAAGGCTCCATAGGAATAGAATTTTTCTTTTCCAAAATTGCTTCTTTTTCACCTGCCCCAAGCTCGTACAAACTTTGACGGAGATTTTGAGGGTCATTGTCATAGTCGAACACTGTACTTGAACAATCATTTCATGTGACCATCCCTTCGAGCATACCCAAACTGACGTAGGGCTAAGGCAGGATTATAAGTAATACCTCCTCTTATCCCATGAGTGGTACATTAGGGAATTCTCCACAACGGTCGATGATGATAACATTTTCTCTGCTTAGAACACCACCGGATGTCTGAATGAGAGAGTGCCATTATCTTTGAGACATTTCAGATTTGATCATTCTTCAAGACTGATTTAGAGAAGGTGCGAAAAAACCCCACCTAGACGTAAAGGTATGCAGCCCATGAAGGCCCTTGCCTTTTCATAGTAACGAGTGGGAAGGGAATGCAAGATGTCTCCAAGAAGAGGTAGGCACCGGGTTATAAGTGAGGAATTCTTAATAGCATCACGTCTATGAATCGGTCCGGATTAGGGAATAGACCAAACCATAGATGCAACTGCTGAGAACGTCTTCAGAAGCATGGACATTCCTAACTTTTGGAATTCTTCGGGCCCTTGCCTACCAGAATTTGGCAAGTAAGCCCTTAACTCCACTCCTTGTTACCCGTTGGTCTCAATGTCAACTTCGTCATGTGTAGAGCTGCGGCATTCTTCGACTTTGGCATCTTTTCCAACCACTGAAGGTATTGATCAAGGATAGGTATCCAAGCAGCTTGGAAAA